>NC_088611.1:110000-362500 GCF_036013475.1 Columba livia | reverse complement strand
GGATGAGAAGGAAATAAGGCAAGGCAAGGACAGGCAAGGACAGGCAAGGCAAGGCTAGGCTGCTGGACATTTTCTTTCATTATAGTTTCTAGCACTCTCATCTTCAGACGAGGAGGAAAGCCATAAGACCTAATGGATTAGGCCCAAGCAAAAATCCCAGCTACTTGAGACACTTAGACTAAGCCTAAAATATGAAGATCTCTCCATAAGGGTGGTTCTTATATTGTACTTCCACAATCTGCTGACAGTGCAAAAAAAAAAGTTGCAGATCTCCTTAGCCTGAGTCACAGTATCACAGTATGTTTGGGATTGGAAGGGACCTCAAAAGATCACCCAGTCCAATCCCCCTGCTGGAGCAGGAACACCCAGGTGAGGTCACACAGGAACATGTCCAGGCGGGTTTTGAATGTCTCCAGAGAAGGAGACTCCACAACCCCCCTGGGCAGCCTGTTCCAGTGCTCTGCCACCCTCACTGAGAAGAAGTTTTTTCTCAAATTTAAGCGGAACCTCTTGTGTTCCAGCCTGATCCCATTACCCCTTGTCCTATCATTGTTTGCCACCGAGAAGAGCCTGGCTCCATCCTCATGGCACTCACCCTTTATATATTTATAAACATTAATGAGGTCCCCCCTTAGTCTCCTCTTCTCCAAACTAACGAGACCCAGCTCCCTCAGCCTTTCTTCATAAGGGAGGTGCTCCACTCCCTTAATCATCTTCGTTGCCCTACTCTGGACCCTCTCCAGCAGCTTCCTGTCCTTCTTGAACTGAGGGGCCCAGAACTGGACACAATATTCCAGATGTGGTCTCACCAGGGCGGAGTAGAGGGGAAGGAGGACCTCTCTCGATCTACTAGCCACCCCCCTTCTAATACACCCCAGGATGCCATTGGCCTTCCTTGCCACAAGGGCACAGTGCTGGCTCATAGTCATCCTGTTGTCCACCAGGACCCCCAGGTCCCTTTCCTCTACAGTGCTCTCTAATATGTAATTTCCCAACCTATACTGGAACCTGGGGTTGTTCCTGCCCAGATGCAGGACTCTACACTTTCCCTTTTTAAATTTCATTAGGTTATTCCCCGCCCAACTCTCCAGCCTGTCCAGGTCCCGCTGGATGGCAGCACAGCCTTCTGGCGTGTCAGCCACTCCTCCCAGCTTAGTGTCATCAGCAAACTTGCTGATAGTACACTCTATTCCCTCGTCCAAATCGTTAATGAATATATTGAATAATATTGGCCCCATTACTGACCTCTGAGGCACTCCACTAGATACTGGCCTCCAACTAGACTCCGCACCATTGACTACCACTCTCTGGCTTCTCTCCTTAAGCCAGTTTGCAACCCACCTCACTACTCTATTGTCTAGACCACACCTCCTCAACTTAGCTGTGAGGATGCTGTGGGAGACTGTGTCAAAGGCTTTACTGAAGTCAAGGTAGACCACATCCACCGCTCTGCCGTCATCCATCCACCTTGTTACATTCTCATAAATGGCTATGAGGTTGGTCAACAACGACCTACCCTTGGTAAAGCTATGCTGACTGCCCCTAATAGCCCTCTTATCCTTGATATGCCTTGAGATGGCACCAAGGAGAAGCTGTTCCATTACTTTCCCAGGGACAGAGGTGAGGCTGACCGGTCTATAATTACCCGGGTCCTCCTTCTTGCCCTTTTTGAAGACCAGAGTGACATTTGCTTTCCTCCAATCCTCGGGCACCTCCCCCATTTCCCAAGACTTGGCAAAGATGATGGAGAGCGGTCCAGCAATGACTTCAGCCAGCTCCCTCAGCACCCGCTGATGCATCCCATCTGGACCCATGGATTTATGGATGTCCAGACTATTTCATTGCTCCCTAACCCAGTCCTCATCGACTAAAGCAAACTCCTCCATTGACCTGGCTTCATCCGGGGCCTCCGGGGTACAGGGCTCCCCAGGACAGCCTCCGGCAGAGTAGACAATGACAAAGAAGGCATTCAGTAATTCTGCCTTCTCTGTATCTTCTGCCACCAGGGCACCCACCCCGTTCATCAGTAGGCCTGCATTGCCTCTGGTATTAGTTTTATCTGCTATGTATTTGAAAAAGTTCTTTTTGCTGTCCTTGACCCCTCTCACCAGCTGTAATTCTAAGGAGGCCTTGGCTATCCTAGCTGCCTTCCTACATCCTCTAACAGCAGCCTTATATTCTTCCCAAGTGGCCAGCCCCTGCTTCCACGACCTGTAAACTCTCCTTTTCTGCTTGAGCATACCCAACAGATACCTTTTCAACCACGTGGGACTCCTGGCTCCCTTCCTTGACTTTCTTCGTGTGGGGATGCTCTGATCCTGAGCGTGGAAGAAGCAATCTCTGAATGCAATCCAGCTATCTTGGGCCCCTTTTCCTTCAAGCAGTCTTGCCCATGGGATTTCCCCCAGCAATCGCTTGAAAAGGCCAAAGTTAGCCCTGCTAAAGTCCAGGGTTACAATTCTACTTGCTGTTCTGTTCCTGCCACCCAAGATGCTGAACTCCACCATCTCGTGGTCACTGCAACCCAGGCAGCCCTCAACCTTTACTGCTTCAACCAGACCCTCCTTGTTAGTGAGGATGAGATCCAGCAGTGCACCTCTCCTAGTCGGCTCCTCCACCATCTGCATGAGGAAGTTATCACCAATGCACTGGAAGAACCTCCTGGACTGTGGCTGGCTGGCTGAATGGTCCTTCCAGCAAACATCAGGGAAGTTAAAATCCCCCACAACAACCAGGGCCTGTGACTGTGAGGCCACTCTCAGCTGCCCATAGAAGGCCTCATCAACTTCCTCAGCCTGATCTGGTGGCCTGTAACAGACGCCCACAACAGTGTCACCCCTGCCAGCCTGTCCCTTGATCCTGACCCATACACTCTCAACTCGCTCGTCATCCACTCCTGGGCAGAATTTAGTACATTGTAGTTGCTCTCTCACATAGGGAGCAACTCCACCACCACACCTGGCTGGCCTGTCTTTCCTGAAAAGGGCATAGCCATCCATGACCACATTCCAGTCATGTGAACTGTCCCACCATGTTTCCGTAATTGCCACCAGATCATAACCTCCCGACCGAACATAGGATTCTAACTCCTCCTGCTTATTCCCCATGGTCATGGTGCTTTGGTGCAGGGATTATTCATATCATGGGAATATTTCACCATTTCTGCTCTGTTTTTCAGTGTATTACACCAAAACACCCACCTGATGACATCCTTTCAAGAGCAAAGACAGCAATGTCCAGAACTGGTTTTCTTTGAGGAACTGAGGAATTGCTGAGCTGACACCAAGTCCCGCAGTGTCCTGTCACCTGCAGAGTCACCACATCCTTACCACGGTAGCGGGCATTGTGACAAAGGTTCAATGTCAGCTGGGTGTGGCAGCCGAGCGCCCCCTAGGGGAGGGGGAGTCTGTCAGCTCCGGGCCTGTCACTGCCTGCTGTCCCCCCTGTCACCAGCCAGGCCTCTGAAAACTGGTCAAACCATGCCCAGACATGGGGACAAAGTGGCCCAAAGTCTCCAACAGACAAGTCGGGAAGAAAGATCTTGGACAGAGGGAGAAAGTGAAGGGAACAGGTGAAAGGGAAGGAAGAATAAAAAGTAGTGTTGGGCTGCAGGAGTGAGATGGAGGAATTGAAAGAAAAGAGGCAGGAAGAAGGAGAGTGACATAACAGGAAAGAAGAGATATGCAGCCAGACGAGAGGTTAGTGAGAGAGGATGGGACAGAGAAGAGGATGAGAAAGAAATAAGGCAAGGCAAGAACAGGCAAGGACAGGCAAGGCAAGGCTAGGCTGCAGGACATTTTCTTGCATTATAGTTTGTAGCACACTCATTCTCAGACGAGGAGGAAAGCCATAAGACCTAATGGATTAGGCCCAAGTAAAAAACCCAGCTACTTGAGACACCTAGACTAAGCCTCAAAATATGAAGATCTCTCCATAAGTATGGTTTTTATACTGTACTTCCACAACCTCTTGCCTCTACAAAACATTAGCTGCAGATCTCCTTAAGCTGAGTCAGGGTGAACTGGTGCAGGGATCACGAATATCATGGGAATATTTCACCATTTCTGCTCTGGTTTTCAGTGTATTACACCAAAACACCCACCTGATGGTAGAATTTCAAGAGCAAAGGCAGCAATTTGCAGAATCCGCTTTTTGGGGAAGTGAGAAATTGCTGAGCTGACACCAAGTCCTGCAGTGTCCCTGTCACCTGCAGAGTCACCGCATCCTCGCCACGGTAGCAGGCATTGTGACAAGGCCGTCGCTGTGGAGCTAGGCCCTGCGCTGGGCAGGCTATGTCTGTGCTGGTCTCTCCTCCATGCTCTGCAGACATTGGAGAAACCATGTTCTCTTCTTCATCCTTTGCAATTGGGACGAGAGGGCTGTGCTGGCCTCTCCCTCATCCTCTCCTGCCAAATGAGCCTCAATGGCTTCAGGTCCTGCAGGTGCTGGTGCTGCCACTGGAACATCCATGCATTGGGCCAGGTCCTGTTGTTCCACCGGTTGCTGGCCAGGTCCCTGCATCTCAGCCTCAGCCCTGCGCACGGCCTCACTGATGATGTACTGCACAATGTCTGCCAGGTCCACATTGTCCTCTGTGGGGCTGTGCTGCGCAGGTGCTAGATGCTTTGCCTCTGCTGCCGCCTCCGTGTCGGTGCAGCTGGGCAAGCCAGACCCCTCCTGGGGACCTGCAGGGGCATCCTGGAGGTGCTCCTGGACTGAGGGGTTGATCCAGATGCTGTGGATGGTGTCTCCGCCCTGGCACCCCTCTTTGCCATTCTCATCTTGCAAGTCCATGTGCTGGGCCATGTCCTGCTGTTCCTCCGGTTCCTGGCCAGCTGCCACGATCTCAGCCACAGCCCTCCACATGGCCTCACTGACGATGCGCTGGGCTGTGTCCCACAGAGCCGCGTCATCGGCTGTGGGGCCCTGTGGGGCAGGTGCTGGGCACTCTGCCTCTGCTGCTGCCTCGGTGTTGGTGCTGCGAGGCCAGCCAGACCCCTCCTGGGGACCTTTATGGTGGTCCTGCAAGCGCTCCTGGACCGAGGGGGTGACCCAGGTGCTCTGCAGGGTGTGCTGGCCCAGGCTGTGGCTGATTTGCGGGCAGGAGGAGGAGCAGGACACATGGGATGGAAGCGGCAGCCCCGGCACCGCAGCAGCTGCTTGCGGCCCCATCCAACCACCGGCCTCCCCCTCCTGCCCTGTCCCGTCCCTCCCCTGTGGCCTATGGAACAAGGGTGGAACAAAGGGCTGGGAGTGGGCGTTTGCCTCCTCGTCAATGGGCATCTTGGGTCTCGTCTACCACAGAGCTGCAGTGAGCACTCAGGGGAGATGCTGCCTCCTGAGAAGCTGCTGCCTCCTGAGAAGCTGCTCTCCTGGGAGTGAGCACCCCAGGGCTCTCGCTCCTTAAATACCCCCACGGTCAGGGCGGGGACCCCCGTGTCACAATGGCCTCTGGCTATGACGACCCCATGTCACAATGGCCTCTGGTTATGACGTCACAGAGCCCGGGCGGTCGTCACGGAGACACCCACCTCCGGGCCCGGCTGGGACTGGCTGTGTGTGGCGTAGGGCAGCCCCTGCTTGAAGGAGGAGGGAGCAGAGAATGGCGAGGGAAGCTGTCCCCAGCACACAGGACCCTGTCCCCCAGAGCTTTGCTCAGAGACGCTGCTGCCTGCTCCACTACACCTGCAAGAATCCGCATTCAGAGCTTGTTTGCAGGACAAACCAAGGGCCACTCTACAGCCTCACCACACTGATTCTTTGTTTTTGTTGTGGTTTGATCGTGGGGAGACAATCAAAACCATGGGAGAAGGTTTCCCTTCACCCTTTTTCCCCCTTCCCCCTTCAGGCCACAGTAGTCTACAGTTAATCTCCACTCATCGCTAGACTTACACACTGGCCAAATTGGGCTATTCAAAGGTGAGCGAGTCTTCCTGATCACACCCTGGCTTTCCAGTTGACGAATCAGTTTCCGAATAGGAATCCAAGAGTCCCGATTGGTGCGATACTGTCGACGATGCACCGTTGTGGTAGCAACTGGCACCTGCTGATCATCAACCATCAGCAGTCCTACAACAGAAGGGCCATCTGAAAGACCAGGAAAATCAGACAGCTGTTCAATTCTCTCAGTGTCCACAGCTACTATCCCAAATGCCCACCTATACCCTTCTGGGTCCTTAAAATACCCTCTCTTAAGGTAGTCTATGCCAAGGATGCACAGAGCATCTGGGCCAGTCACAATGGGATGCTTTTGCCAATTTTTTCCAGTTAGGCTCATTTCAGCCTCTACAACAGTCAGCTCTTGGGATTCCCCAAGTCACTCCAAAAATACTGATGAGTTGTGTCCCCTTACAGTCTGAAGGAATTATTGTGCACTGAGCAGCAGTGTCCACCAAAGCCTTGTACTCCTGAGGGCGTGTTGTACCAGCCCTTCTTATCTGTACCGTCCAGTAAACTCTGTTATCCCTTTCCTCCACTTGGCTGGAGGCAGGGCACCTCTAATCTCGGTTTTCCACGGTCACTTGGTGTGAATTAGAGGTTTCTTCACGAGCACCAGAATCTCTTTTGTAAACCGGGGCAGGCCTTTTCCTAGAAGCCTGCCCTGTTAACTCATGCACTTGTTCTTGAAGTTCCCCAGCAGGTTTATTGTGCCACTTACTCATATCTTCTCCCTGCTCACGTAGGAAGGACCACAGTAAACCTCTGATGGTGGCCTGCCTGTGTTCTCTCTCTCTGGAGATTGGGGATGCCTTCTCTCTCTCTCTGGGGACTGGAAACGCTTTCTCTCTCTCTCTGGATATTGGAAATGCTTTCTCCTAATAGCTGAAGCATTGGTTCCTACAAATCGAGAGTCATGTGTGTGTTCCCTGAGTGCTTTAATTTCTCTCAACAGCTTTTCAAAACAGTCAACAGTTGTTTCACTCAGTTTCTCCACCCTAGAGACATAAGCCCCTAGGGGATCAGAAAGGTTTTCCTCAAATTCCCGGAGCCGCTCAGTCACGTCATTAACACTTTGTCTACCACCAGTTGACACGAACGTTCCTGCCAATATCTTAGCATATGGAGCTGATGCACTCTGTGAGAATCTGCGCCACATAGACCGTGTACACTCAACTCTGTCTGGATTCACACCCTCCTGGCTATCTGGCCCAAAATAGATAATCCCTCGCACAGCTAGCTCTCTCAGGAACTGGATACCTCGCTCCATAGCATTCCATTTCCTTGATGTGCATTGACAGTCATCCTTGTTACGAAATATTGTTTTCATGGCTGTCAAGAGTCGGGTCCAGAGAGCCGTGGGGTTGGGCTCACTGGCAATTGCCCTATCAAGGGTGGAATCCCTTGACAGGGATCCCAACTGTTTGGCTTCTCCGCCCTCCAGTTCTCTGTGTCAGCCCCGTCATCCCAGCATCGGAGCATCCAGGTTAACATATTCTCACCATCTTTATGAGTATACTCTTTTCGCAACTCTCTTAGCTCACTTGGAGAAAAAGACCGGGTAACGGTCACTTCCTCCCCTGTTGACGCCCCTGGGGATGAATGTTGCCCCTTGCCATCATCTGCAGCCCGATTAGTCTTCTTAGTCGCTTTCTTACAACCGGCTACTGATGCCGATATGGGCGTAACATTTATCGCTGGGCTTGTTTTTGCTACAACAGGAACAATACCCCGTATTTGAGGAACAAGCTTGAGCCTGAGTAGCCATGGTGTTTATGACTGGGGAAGTGGCGGTCACAATGGCAGCCCCTTTTCCAGCCTCACCAGACACCGTGCAACTCTCATCGATCAAAAGATACACAAGCCTTCGATTTAACCTAATCTCTCCTAACAAATATATGAATACTAAGATATTTTTCAGGACAGAGATCAGTATCATAGTTCTTTCAAAACTCCATGAATATTCCAAGTGCTCAAAAACATCGGGAATCGGCTCAAATGAGAAGGGAGAAGTACGCTGAGTCATAGTTTCCCAAGATTCACTAGCCCATTTAGCAAACACATCACTGGAATTTAGCTCTCCTGGCAGTCTCTCAAGGTACAGCAGAAAGGAATAGAAACTCATTATTGGTTGCACTACCATAAGGTAGTGCCAAAATGCTAAAAATGTCTCAAGTCCCGAATTTGCCCGCATTCTTCACCAATTATCTGTCGTGGTTTGATCGTGGGGAGACAATCCAAACCGTGGCAGATGGTTTCCCTTCACCCTTTATCCCCCTTCAGCAACCCCCCCCTCTCTCCTTCCCCCTCCTTCTCACTAGGATGTGGGGAGGACAGGAAAAGAGAAAAGTAAAGGGAAAGAGAACTGGGAAACTTGAAAACGTTTACTAAGACTAGGAAAACGAACACAGGGCAAAAATAACACAGAAACAAATATTGGAAAACCAGTCCTGAGGTCCAGCAGCATCCCACAGTTGAACTGGAAACAGCAGGAGTCTTCAGCTTGCAGGAACAGCAGAATGAAGGAAAGCAGTCTGATGAAAAACAACCAATGCGCCGAGCCGGCAATGCAAAAAGGGAGCAAGCCAGTCCACGTGCTCTGCTTTTATATGCAGGAAATCGTGAATTGGATGGAATACCCCTATTGGTCAGTTCGTGGCCACATGACTCGGGCCAGTTCCTTCCATTGCTCCCCCCCTCCGCTTCAGCCCAAAACGAGGGGGGGCGGTTCACAACACCAGGGCACTTTTCAACATGGTCGTCATGAGTTTTCTTAAGTAGGTATGTGCCTCCTTTGAAGAAATAGGCTGAAGCCACATTCACAAAACCCCACAGTCCATTTTCAGCAACAGAATCTACCGTTTCCCCCTTTAGTGACAACCAGGGTTCTCTCAAGGTGCGCTTTTACAATACTTGTGAGCTGTTCAGTGACTCACTTACTAAAGGAGGTGGCCTCATCCAACTCCCAGTTTTAGCCTGCCAGCTCTCCAATGCATTGCCTCTTCCACCTTCCTTCTACCGGGCCCAAAGTGCATTCTACTGCCTGGTTAGGGAGATGCATGTGCCACCGGTCCCAGAGCATCACTCTGGGGATCCATCATAGCTGGCCATTACCTCTCAGCTGCTGCACCAGCCAAACCTTTCTGGAACAGCAAACTCTCAGAATCTGCTCCAGGTCTGTAAGAGTCGGTCCAAAACCAGTATCTGCGTGAAAATCGCCACCAAGAACAGGCTGACAGTGACTCAGAGAGAGGCCTGAGGAGAAGCATTGTGGTGCACAGGTGTCTCCAACCTGGAAGGCTACTGCTAACAATGGCTGCTGTGTGGAGTTTGCCTGCTGCTTCAGCCAAGCTAGCCCCCACCTCCTAAAAGGGATTGTTAGACGGGTCTCTCTGACCCAGGGACAATCGCTGCATCCAGAAGATGGATTCTTGCCTGCAGCCTCAGTCACACCTTGTCCCCCACCCGCTCCCTCGAACAAAGGACAACAAAAAAGAGCATGCCCAGAAGCTCGCCAAGGGTCCTGAGGCCACCCAATGGACCAGAGAGATACCCCTGAATGCAGGCCACGCAGGCGCAGACAAGCGCTGGCAAGAGAGGCGAAGACTTTTCAAGCCTGCGCAGTTAAGCCCAGATTGAGAAACAAAGGTGGAGACTGGCCTGAAACAATGGGAGCGAGGGGGATGAAGAAGTATAAAGATGGTTCCTGACTGGACGTCATTGAGATCTCCCCACCAGAGGATCCCAAAACATCATGGAGGACCGGCAGGACTCCACGGGACTGGACACCAGAGGGACGACTTTGGAGCTCACCTGCTGATAAACCAGTCCTCATTCCCATCTTTTCCTTCTTCTTTCCCTGTTTCTTTTTCCTTTCCTGTTTTCTTACTCTCTCGCTATCGTGTGCCGCTTTACGGGCAAAATAATAAAGTAACACTGTTTGATTGTATTCTAAGCCCTTGGCATTTCAGATGCCTTAATTTTGTGCTTCAAGAAGAATGTAAATGAACCATCATGAGTCCATCACTGAGTGGACCCCAACAAAGTCCTTGCAAGCTCTCAATCTCCTTTTGCTCCCCTAGCACACTTCTTCCCCCCTCCATGCAGTTTGGTTTCAGCCTAGGGAGCAGACAAATCCTTGGAAAAAGTAGGCATTCTTTTCATGTCCTATGTCAGCACGGGAAAAGAAGAAAATCCCAAAGTCTCAACATCTACACCGCCCTAAGTGGAAGGCCAACGTGTCCCCACCATCCACCAGCATGATGTACCACTAGTTCATATATGACTCAGTGATTTTGAGAGAGGTAGAAGAAAACAGGCACCAAAAATTAGAAAAAAAAGTCTGAAAGCTTAAGACAAAACAGCACTTCTTCAGAAGGAGATGATTGGCTCGAAGAGGGATGGGGTGGTAGCTGAGCTTGTCCCAGTCGGGCAGCATTCTAAAACCAATGAGGACCAGGTGGCCTCCTATGCCTCTAGGGAGAAACTGATATGCTCTGCTCGCTCCCTGAAATGCCTGTACACCAATGCGCGCAGCATGGGGAATAAGCAGGAGGAGTTAGGATCCCATGTTCGGTCGGGAGATTATGATCTGGTGGCAATTACAGAAACATGGTGGGACAGTCCACATGACCGGAATGTGGTCATGGATGGCTATGCCCTTTTCGGAAAAGACAGGCCAGCCAGGCATGGTGGTGGAGTTGCTCTCTATGTGAGAGAGCAACTACAATGTATTAAATACTTCCCAGGAGTGGATGACGAGCGAATTGAGAGTGTATGGGTCAGGATCAAGGGGCAGGCTGGCAGGGGTGACGCTGTTGTGGGCGTCTGTTACAGGCCACCAGATCAGGCTGAGGAAGTTGATGAGGCCTTCTATGGGCAGCTGAGAGTGGCCTCACAGTCACAGGCCCTGGTTGTTGTGGGTGATTTTAACTTTCCTGATGTTTGCTGGAAGGACCATTCAGCCAGCCAGCCACAGTCCAGGAGGTTCCTCCAGTGCATTGGTGATAACTTCCTCATGCAGATGGTGGAGGAGCCGACTAGGAGAGGTGCACTGCTGGATCTCATCCTCACTAACAAGGAGGGTCTGGTTGAAGCAGTAAAGGTTGAGGGCTGCCTGGGTTGCAGTGACCACGAGATGGTGGAGTTCAGCATCTTGGGTGGCAGGAACAGAACAGCAAGTAGAATTGCAACCCTGGACTTTAGCAGGGCTAACTTTGGCCTTTTCAAGTAATTGCTGGGGGAAATCCCATGGGCAAGACTGCTTGAAGGAAAAGGGGCCCAAGATAGCTGGATTGCATTCAGAGATTGCTTCTTCCACGCTCAGGATCAGAGCATACCCACACGCAGGAAGTCAAGGAAGGGAGCCAGGAGGCCTGCGTGGTTGAATAGGGATCTGTTGGGTATGCTCAAGCAGAAGAGAGGAGTTTACAGGTCACAGAAGCAGGGGCTGGCCACTGGGGAAGAATATAAGGCTGCTGTTAGAGGATGTAGGAAGGCAGCTAGGATAGCCAAGGCCTCCTTAGAATTACAGCTGGTGAGAGGGGTCAAGGACAGCAAAAAGAACTTTTTCAAATGCATAGCAGATAAAACTAATACCAGGGGCAATGTAGGCCCACTGATGAATGGGGTGGGTGCCCTGGTGGCAGAAGGTACAGAGAAGGCAGAATTACTGAATGCCTTCTTTATCTCTGTCTACACTGACGGAGGCTGTCCTGGGGAGCCCTGTACCCCTGAGACACCGGATGAAGCCAGGTCAATGGAGGAGTTTGCTTTAGTCGATGAGGACTGGGTTAGAGAGCAATGAAATAGTCTGGACATCCATAAATCAATGGGTCCAGATGGGATGCATCAGCGGGTGCTGAGGGAGCTGGCTGAAGTCATTGCTGGACCACTCTCCAACATCTTTGCCAAGTCTTGGGAAACGGGGGAGGTGCCCAAGGATTGGAGGAAAGCAAATGTCACTCCGGTCTTCAAAAAGGGCAAGAAGGAGGACCCGGGTAATTATAGACCGGTCAGCCTCACCTCTGTCCCTGGGAAAGTAATGGAACAGCTTATCCTTGGTGCCATCTCAAGGCATATCAAGGATAAGAGGGTTATTAGGGGGAGTCAGCATGGCTTTACCAAGGGTAAGTCATGCTTGACCAACCTCATAGCCTTTTATGAGAATGTAACAAGGTGGATGGATGATGGCAGAGCGGTGGATGTGGTCTACCTTGACTTCAGCAAAGCCTTTGACACAGTCTCCCACAGCATCCTCACAGCTAAGTTGAGGAGGTGTGGTGTAGACAATAGAGTAGTGAGGTGGGTTGCAAACTGGCTTAAGGAGAGAAGCCAGAGAGTGGTAGTCAATGGTGCGGAATCTAGTTGGAGGCCAGTATCTAGTGGAGTGCCTCAGGGGTCAGTACTGGGGCCAATATTATTCAATATATTCATTAACGATTTAGATGAGGGAATAGAGTGTACTATCAGCAAGTTTGCTGATGACACTAAGCTGGGAGGAGTGGCTGACACGCCAGAAGGCTGTGCTGCCATCCAGCGAGATCTGGACAGGCTGGAGAGTTGGGCGGGGAATAACCTAATGAAATTTAAAAAGGGAAAGTGTAGAGTCCTGCATCTGGGCAGGAACAACCCCAGGTTCCAGTATAGGTTGGGAAATTACATATTAGAGAGCACTGTAGAGGAAAGGGACCTGGGGGTCCTGGTGGACAGCAGGATGACCATGAGCCAGCACTGTGCCCTTGTGGCAAGGAAGGCCAATGGCATCCTGGGGTGTATTACAAGGGGCGTGGTTAGTAGATCGAGAGAGGTCCTCCTTCCCCTCTACTCAGCCCTGGTGAGACCACATCTGGAATATTGTGTCCAGATCTAGGCCCCTCAGTTCTAGAAGGACAGGGAACTGCTGGAGAGGGTCCAGAGTAGGGCAATGAAGATGATTAAGGGAGTGGAGCACCTCCCTTATGAAGAAAGGCTGAGGGAGCTGGGTCTCGTTAGTTTGGATAAGAGGAGACTAAGGGGGGACCATATTAATGTTTATAAATGTATAAAGGGTGAGTGCCATGAGGATGGAGCCAGGCTCTTCTCGGTGGCAAACAATGATAGGAAAAGGGGTAATGGGATCAGGCTGGAACACAAGAGGTTCCACTTAAATTTGAGAAAAAACTTCTCAGTAAAGGTGACAGAGCACTGGAACAGGCTGCCTAGGGAGGTTGCATAGTCTCCTTCTCTGGAGACATTCAAAACCCGCCTGGACATGTTCCTGTGTGACCTCACTTAGGCATTCCTGCTCCAGCAGGGGGATTGGACTAGATGATCTTTTGAGGTCCGTTCCAATCCCAAACATACGATGATACTGTGATACTGTGATCCCTGCACCAAAACACCATGACTCAGCCTAAGGAGATCTGCAGCTTATTTTTTTGTACTGCCAGCAGATTGTGGAAGTACAGTATAAAAACCATCCTTATGGAGAGATCTTCGTATTTTAGGCTTAGTCTAAGTGTCCCAAGTAGCTGGAGTTTTTGCTTGGGCCTAATCCATAAGGTCTTTTGGCTTTCCTCCTCGTCTGAAGACGAATGTGCTAGAAACTATAAAGCAAAAAAATGTCCTGCAGCCTAGCCTTGCCTTGCCTGTCGTTGCCTGTCCTTGCCTTGCCTTATTTCCTTCTCATCCTGTTTTCTGTCCCATCCTCTCTCACTAACCCCTCGTCTGGCTGCATGTCTCTTCTTTCCTTTTCTCTCACTCTCCTGCTTCCTGCCTCTTTCCTTTCAATTCCTCCATCTCACTCCTGCAGCCCAACACTACTTTTTATTCTTCCTTCCCTTTCTCCTGCTCCCTTCGCTTTCTCCCTCTGTCCCATATCTTTCTTCCCGACTTGTCTGTTGGAGACTTTGGGCCACTTTGTCCCCAAGTCTGGGCATGGTTTGACCAGTTTTCAGAGGCCTGGCTGGTGACAGCAGGGACAGCAGGCAGTGACAGGCCCGGGGCTGACAGGCTCCCCCTCCCCTAGGGGGCGCTCGGCTGCCACACCCAGCTGACATAGAACCTTTGTCACAATGCCCGCTACCGTGGCGAGGATGCGGTGACTCTGCACACACTCTTCAGGGGTGTTTGTGACACACATGCTGTCCAATGGTGTTTTTGACACACATGCTGTCCAGTGGGGTTTGTGACACACACACTGTCCAATGGGGATTGTGACACACACACACTATCTCATGGGCTTTGTGACGCGCATGCTGTCCAATGGGTTTTGTGAACACACACACTCTCCAGGGTGGTTTGTGACACACACGCTGTCCAATGGGGTTTGTGACACACACAGTCTGTCCAATGGGGGTTGTGACACACACGCTGTCCAGTGGGGTTTGTGACACACACATGCTATCCAATGGGGTTCGTGACACATATACTTTCCAATGGGGTTTGTGACACACACACTCTGTCCAATGGGGCTTGTGACACACACTCTGTCCACTGGGGTTTGTGACACACACACTGTCCAATGGGGATTGTGACACACACAGGCTGTCTGACACAAACTCTGTCCAATGGGGTTTGTGACACACACGCTGTTCAATGGGGATTGTGACACGCACAATGCCCAGGGGGGTTTGTGACACACACGCTGTCCAGGTGAGTTTGTGACACACACGCAGTCTAATGGGGTTTGTGACACAAACACTGTCCGGCGGGGTTTGCGACGCACACAGTGTCCAATGGGGTTTGTGACACACAGGCTGTCCAATGGGGATTGTGACACACACTGTCCATGGGGGTTTGTGACACACACACTGTCCAATGGGGTTTGTGACACACACACTGTCCAATGGGGTTTGTGACACAGAGTCTCTCCAGGGGTGTTTGTGACACACATGCTGTCCAATGGTGTTTTTGACACACATGCTGTCCAGTGGGGTTTGTGACACACACACTGTCCAATGGGGATTGTGACACACACACACTATCTCATGGGCTTTGTGACGCGCATGCTGTCCAATGGGTTTTGTGAACACACACACTCTCCAGGCTGGTTTGTGACACACACGCTGTCCAATGGGGTTTGTGACACACACAGTCTGTCCAATGGGGGTTGTGACACACACGCTGTCCAGTGGGGTTTGTGACACACACATGCTATCCAATGGGGTTCGTGACACACACACTTTTCAATGTGTTTTGTGACACACACACGCTATCCAATGGGGTTTGTGACACATAAACTTTCCAATGGTGTTTGTGACACACACACTGTCCAATGGGTATTGTGACACACACACACTGTCCAATGGGGTTTGTGACACACACTCTGTCCAATGGGGTTTGTGACACACGTGCTGTCCAGGTGAGTTCGAGACACACACGCTGTCCAGTGGGATTTGTGACACACACACTGTCCCATAGGATTTGTGACACTCACATGCTATCCAGAGGGGTTTGTGACACATAAACTTTCCAACGGGGTTTGTGACGCACACAGTCTGTCCAATGGTGCTTGTGACACGCATACTGTCCAATGGGGATTGTGACACACACACGCTGTCCAATGGGGTTTGTGACACTCTCGAGGGTTAAGATTGCGGGGTGACAATAAAACCCTGGCAGATCCCCCACTTCCCACTCCCTCTTCCCCCTTTCCACTAAGGAGAGGCGATTGGGAGGAAAAGAAGGACAGAGTGAAGAGAGTTGGAAAATATTAAAGATGTTTTACTAATGCTACTAATAAGAATAGAGAAAATAATACAAAATATACAAAAGCAATCTTGAAAGTCTCAGCAACTGCAGAGTCGGCAACCAAAGTCCTGGATTAGACTCTGCAGCCAATCGGAGCTGGATTCAGTCTCTCACTAGGCCTCAGTTCGCAGGGACGACTAGTAAGGTCCTCTTCTAATGTTGGCCAGAAGCATAAGGGAAAAGGGACAAAGGGACGAGATCCTCGTGATCTCCCACTTTATATGAAGTATTCACGTGAATGGGATGTTATACACAGTTGGTCAGTTTCTTGGTCACTTCCTTCTCGTCGCCCCTCTCGCGAGATGTACATCCCTGCTTATCAATAGGTTTGCATTCCGTTGCTAGGTTTACCAAAACATGTGTCTGGTTCTCCAGGAAAATGCAGTTAATATGAAGGCTTTAGCTGACAGGCAAATTCACTAAAAGAGAAACTTGTTTTTAGCAAAAACAGGACATTCCACCCCTTATAATATGCCATTCACTGAATGCTTAAACCTTATCAATACAATCTATCAATACAATCTAATTAATCACTACAACTATATATATATATATACATATGTACGTATATACACAGGAGTAATTAATCAGTGGACCATCCTTTAAAAAGTTCATTAAGTTCATTTTGTCACGACAGGAAAAATGGTACAAGTGCATCTCATGACCACTGTTTGTGGGTTAAAGACATCAACTTCGAAGAAGTTGTCAGGCGCCACTCGAAGAAGCTAGCTCTGGTTTCATCATCACTGTCTTGATCTGGAAGACACTTATTAAACACTGTTAGTATGACAATTCACATCATGCAGTTCAGTATTGCATATTTTCACCTAAACTCAAATCCCCTTGAGGCACACACCGAACTTCTCCATCCTTGAGCATCACCCACCAGGTGCTGCCAGGTCCCTGGGCAAAAACAATCCCAGGAATGGGCTTGCCTTTGCCTGAGACAGGAGTAACCCAGACTGCCTTTCCTAACATGTTTTTCATGCGTACTACAGGGACTTTATCTCCTTCTACAGTCCGTAGAAATTCTGATTGGGCAGGCCCGGCTCGATTGGTTGATCCCCTGGTGTTGACCAACCAAGTGGCTTTTGCTAAATGTGAACCCCAGTTTTTAAAGGTTCCACCACCAAGTGCCTTTAGTGTAGTTTTTAGCAAACCATTGTACCTTTCAATTTTCCCATAGGCTGGTGCATGATATGGAATATGATATACCCACTCAATACCATGTTCTTTGGCCCAATTGTCTATAAGACTGTTTTTGAAATGAGTACCGTTGTCTGATTCAATTCTTTCTGGCGTACCATGTCGCCAAAGGACTTGTTTTTCAAGGCCCAGGATAGTATTTCGGGCTGTAGCATGAGGTACGGCATATGTTTCCAACCATCCAGTGGTTGCTTCCACCATTGTAAGTACATAACCCTTATCTTGACGTGTTTGTGGAAGTGTAATATAATCAATCTGCCAAGCTTCTCCATACTTATACTTTAACCATCGCCCCCCATACCCTGCAGGCTTTAACCGTTTCGCTTGTTTGATTTCCGTGCAAGTCTCACATTCATGAATAACCTGTGAAATAGTGTCCATAGTTAAATCCACCCCTCGATCGCGAGCCCATTTATATGTTGCATCTCTACCTTGATGCCCTGAAGCATCATGGGCCCACCGAGCTAGGAAAAGTTCACCTTTATGTTGCCAGTCCAAGTCCACCTCAGCTACTTTAATCTTAGCAGCTTGATCCGCTTGCTGGTTGTTTAGATGTTCCTCGGTGGCTCGATTTTTAGGCACATGAGCATCTACATGCCGAACTTTCACAGGCAGGCTCTCTGGCCGAGCAGCAATGTCTTGCCACAGTGTGGCAGCCCAAATGGGTTTACCTCTGCGCTGCCAGTTGCTTTTCTTCCATTGCTGTAGCCACCCCCACAAGGCATTTGCTACCATCCATGAGTCAGTATAGAGATAAAGTATTGGCCACTTCTCTCGTTCAGCAATGTCCAAAGCCAGCTGGATGGCTTTCACTTCTGCAAATTGACTAGATTCACCTTGTCCTTCAGTGGCTTCTGTAACTTGTCGTGTGGGACTCCACACAGCAGCTTTCCACCTTCGATGTTTTCCTACAAGACGACAGGATCCATCTGTGAACAGTGCATACTGCTTATCAGTCTCTGAAAGAGTATTATACGGTGGTGCTTCTTCAGCACGTTTTACTTCCTCATCTGGACATATCCCAAAGTCTTTAATTTCTGGCCAGTCTGTAATCACTTCTAAGATCCCTGGGCGATTGGGATTTCCAATTCGAGCTCGTTGCGTGATCAATGCAGTCCATTTACTCCATGTAACTTTGGTTGCATGATGTAGAGAGGGAACCGTCCCTTTGAACATCCAGCTCAGCACCGGCAGCCGAGGTGCCAGGAGGAGCTGTGCTTCAGTACCGATCACTTCTGAAGCAGCTCGAACTCCTTCGTATGCTGCTAGTATCTCTTTTTCAGTTGGAGTATAGTTGGCCTCAGATCCTTTGTATCCTCGACTCCAAAAACCTAAGGGTCGACCTCGGGTTTCTCCTGGTGCTTTCTGCCAGAGGCTCCAGGTAAGTCCATTATCTCCGGCTGCAGTGTAGAGCACATTTTTAACATCTAGTCCAGTCCGAACTGGTCCAAGGGCCACTGCATGAGTTTTCTCACGCTTAATTTGTTCAAAGGCTTGTCGTTGTTCAGGGCCCCACTCAAATTGGTTCTTTTTATGAGTCACTCGATAGAGAGGGCTCACAATCTGGCTGTACTCAGGAATTTGCATTCTCCAAAAACCTACAACTCCCAAGAAAGTCTGTGTCTCCTTTTTATTAGTAGTTGAAGACATTGCTGCAATTTTGTTGATCACATCCATTGGAATCTGACGGCGGCCATCTTGCCATTTTATTCCTAAAAATTGGATCTCTCGTGCAGGTCCCTTGACCTTACTTCATTTTATGGCAAAACCAGCATCCAAAAGAATCTGAATTATTCTCTCACCTTTCTCGAAGACTTCTTTCGCTGTGTCGCCCCATACGATGATGTCATCAATATACTGCAAGTGTTCTGGAGCTTTACCTTGCTCCAGCATGGTCTGGATCAGTCCATGGCAGATGGTAGGACTGTGTTTCCACCCCTGGGGCAAGCGATTCCACGTGTACTGGATGCTTCTCCAGGTGAAAGCAAACTGCGGCCTGCACTCTGCTGCTACAGGAATAGAGAAAATGCATTAGCAATGTCAATTTTAGCATACCACTTAGCTGCCTTTGACTCCAGCTCAAATTGCAGTTCTAGCATGTCAGGCACAGCAGCACTCAGTGGTGGTGTAACTTCATTCAGGCCACGATAGTCTACAGTTAGTCTCCACTCGTCACTAGACTTACGCACTGGCCAGATTGGGCTGTTAAAGGGGAGCGAGTCTTACTGATCACACCCTGGCTTTCCAATTGACGGATCAACTTCTGGATAGGAATCAAAGAGTCTCGGTTGGTGCGATATTGCCGGCGATGCACCGTTGTGGTAGCAATTGGCACCTGCTGATCGTCAACCATCAGCAGTCCTACAACAGAAGGATCATCTGAAAGACCAGGCAAATCAGACAGCTGTTCAATTTTCTCAGGGTCCACAGCTGCTATACCAAATGCCTATACCCTTTTGGGTCCTTAAAATACCCTCTCACATACATGCTGTCCAATGGGGTTGGTGACACACATACTTTCCAATGGGTTTTGTGACACACACACGCTATCTAATGGGGTTTTTAACACATACACATTCCAATGGGTTTGTGACGCACACACTCTGTCACATGTGGCTTATAACACACACACTGTCCAATGGTGATTGGACACACACACGATGTCCAATGGTGTTTGTGACACCCACGCTTTCCAATGGGGATTGTGACAAACACGCTGTCCAATTGTGTGTGTGACACCCACTCTCTGTCCAATGGGGTTTGTGACACACAGGCTGTCCAATTCGGATTTCTGACACACACACTGTCCAATAGGGTTTAAGACACACACATGCTATGCAATGAGGTTTGTGACACATACACTTTCCAATGGGGTTTGTGACGCACACACTCTCTCCAATGGGGATTGTGACACACACTCTGTCCAATGGTGTTTGTGACACACACACTGTCCAATGGGGATTGTGACACACACACGCTGTCCAATGGGGTTTCTGACACCCACTCTATCCAATGGGGATTGTGAAACACACACGCTGTCCAGTGGGGATTGTAACAAGCAAGCTATCCAGGTGAGTTTGTGACACACAGGCTGTCCAATGGGTTTTGTGACACAGAAAATCTCCAGGGGTGATTGTGACACACACACTGTCCCATGGGGTTTGTGACACATACACTGTCCAGAGGGAATAGTGACACACACACTGTCCAGGGGGGTTTGTGACACACACACTGTCCAATGGGGTTTGTGACACACACACTGTCCAGTGGCGTTTGTAACACACACACTGTCCAATGGGGATTGTGATATACACACGCTGTCCCATGGGGTTTGAGACACGCATGCTTTCCAATGAGTTTTGTAGACACACACTGTGTCCAGTCGGTTTTGTGACACACACACTGTCCTATGGGGTTTGTGACACACACCCTGTATGGCAGGGTTTGCGACACATACAATGTCCAATGGGGACTGTGACACACACACTGTCCAGGGGGGTTTGTGACACACACACTGTCCAATGTGATTGTGACACACACGCTGTCCAATGGGGATTCTAACACATACACTGTCAAGGGGGGTTTGTGACACACACACTGTCCTATTGTGTTTGTGACACACACACTGTCCAGGGGGGATTGTGATGCACACACTGACCAATGGGGTTTGTGACACAGAAATTCTCCTGAGGTGTTTGTGACACACACGCTGTCCAGAAGGCTTTGTGACACACACACTGTCCAATGGATATTGTGACACACACGCTGTCCAATGGTGTTTGTGACACACATGCTGTCCAGTGGGTTTTATGACACACCCTCTGTGCAATGGGGATTGAGACACACACAAGCTATCCTAAGGGGTTTGTGACACACACGCTGTCCAATGGGGTTTGTGACACACACGCTGTCCAATGTGGTTTGTGACACACACACTGTCCAATGGGGTGTGTCACACAAACTCTCTCCAATGGGGATTGTGAAACACACAGGCTTTCCAAAGGGGTTTGTGACACACACTCAGTCCAATGGGGGTTGTCACACACACGCTGTCCTATGCGGTTTGTGACACACTCACACTATGTCCAATATGGATTTTGACACACACACTGTCCAGGGGGATTTCTGACACACACACTGTCCAATGGGGATTGTGACACACACGCTCTCCATTTGGGTTTGTGACACACACACGCTGTCCAATGGGGCTTGTGACACACACTCTGTCCAATGGGGTTTGTGACACACACACTGTCCAATGGAGATTGTGACACACACACGCTGTCCAATGGGGTTTCTGACACCCACTCTGTCCAACGTGGTTTGTGTCACACACGCTGTCCAATGGGGTTTGTGACACCCACTCTGTCCAGCGGGGTTTGTGTCACACACGCTGTCCAATGGGGTTCGTGACACACACACTGTCCAGTGGGGTTTGTGACTCACACAGTTTCCAAATGGGTTTGTGACACGCACACGCTTCCCAATAAGTTTTGCCGCGATTGAGAGACGGGGACGCAGCTTGATGCAAGCAAGGTGTCCGCTTTATTGTATGGCAAACATACATTTATATAGTCTAAGGCACACATGTTTCATGCTGATTGGCTAATCACTTTAACAGACATTAAGCTAGCTAAGGCGGGAATCTTAGTCAGGCAGTGTTCGCATGGTAACAAGATCGTTATCTCGTAGTCACAAGCTGTCCCCCGCTCGAGGGCTCCAGGGCGCAGGCACCCCCATGGACCACAAGCTCTCCCCGCCTCCAAGTCGCCTCACAACTACCGCAACACTTAACTTTATTCATACAGCAAACTAGCCTATTAACTCCAAATACAGAAAACTAACTCATCAACTCTAAATTCAGACAACCCACATCTCCCCCTTTTTGTTTTAATTAACTGACCCTCCCAAGGTCGGCAAACGACCAACTCGAGGACATCTTATTTCACTAACAGCTCTGTACTGGGGGTTTTCGTAATTTCTTTCTGATCTTGGTCCGCTCCTTGCTGCACGAGGAAAATCTTGTTCATTGAAGCAGTTATTGATTTTTGCAAGCATTGTAACACACATGGGATTACTATTAATAATGCTCATTTGAATGTCTTTGGCGCATTCAATCTTAGAATATAAAATGTCCCCAGACCTTTGTGCTACAATTTTCCCCCAATCGTTAGAATAATAATCATACCAGGGAGAATATTCTGTCTCTCTACCTGTTATCAATAACACCTGAACTGTATTCCAGTCAATTGTTAGGCAGTTATCACACCAGCGTCCTACTGTATGGCGATTTAGCCACTGTGATTTTCCACAATTAGCACAAATTCTACAAATCCACGGATTACATTTTTCACATTGGAGACATTTAAGCTCCCATTCGTTAACCTCTGGAACAGAGTTCATTCAATTATTGATCGGTAGTGTCTTCTATATCAGTCGCAGGATCAGGACCAGGAATGTCTTCAGGAGGCTGCTGCAGTGTCTCTCGAAAAGGTCTCACGTTTTTAGCTGGGATCCAGCGGGGACCTCTTTCTGTGGAAACACAAGCATAGCCTCTTCCCCACGTGACAAGGGGATAGGGTCCCATTATCTTACCTGTTTCGGGGTCCCGGATCAATACTGGCGGCTTAATCTTGGGTTCAAAAAGGGTGTTTGTGCTAAAATGGCGAACTACTGGAGGATTGCTGTCTAATTGGGAACAATTCAAAAAGTTAAAAACATACAAGGCTTTCTGTATTCGCTCCTCTGGCGTAGCGGCTCCTATTCCCCCTTTTTGTTTTAATAACAGGCGTTTTAAGGTTTGGTGGGAACGTTCTATTAAAGCTTGTCCTGTAGGAGAGTGAGGGATACCTGTAACGTGTGATATACCCCAAGAGGCAAAAAAGGTTGTTAAGGTTTTAGATACATATGCGGGGCCATTGTCAGTTTTAATTTGAGAGGGTACCCCTAAAGTAGCAAAGGCGCGCATCAGATGTTTTTGCACATCGCGTGCTTTTTCTCCTACATGACAGGAGGCAAATAACATTCCGGAAAATGTATCAATAGAGCAATGAACAAACTTTAAACGACCAAATTCAGCAAAATGAGTGACATCTGTTTGCCAGAGTTGAAGGCTCTGTAGCCCTCTGGGGTTGACTCCTTCTGCTATAGAAGGGAAAGAGTGCCTTTGACAATCAGGACACACCGCAATGATATTATGGGCTTGTTGTATAGTGAGGTCAAATTGACGCTTAAGGCCTGCAGCGTTTTGATGAAAAAAGGAGTGGCTGAGTTTAGCTTGCGCTAATCGATCTGGTAACACCTGCACCGGTAGCGTAAGCAAATCCGCTTGTCGGTTCCCTTCTGCAATAAAACCCGGTAGAGAAGTGTGAGATCGGACATGCATAATAAAATAAGGGTGAAGACGGGAATTTAACAGAAAGATGAGTTCTTGTAACAAATTAAACAGTGCCGTATGAGAAACATCTCGTAGCACAGAAGCTTCTGCTCGGCTAACAATTCCTGCAACATAAGCAGAATCAGTGATTATATTGAGAGGAATAGACCATTTTCGAAACACTCGAACAACTGCAGACAATTCTACTATTTGAGGAGAACCCTGTACAGTCTCTACATCTGAGTTCCACTGTTCTTGATGATCATCCCACCAAAGGATAACAGACTTGTGAGATTTGCCAGACCCATCCGTGAATACAGTGAGGGCTTGTAAAGGCTGGTCACTCCGCTTTGGAATAGGTAAAAGGTGAAAATCAACGCTTAACAGTTTGTGAGAAGGCGGATGAGAAGTGAGTTGGCCTGCATAGCCAGTTAGAGCTATGCCTAGTGCATCTGATTGTTGTTGTAGCCATTGTAGGTAAACACTTGTTACTGGCATACATATAAGGATAAAGTCCGTGCCTGCCAGGGTAAGTAATCGCTGTCTGGCCCTGATGATTAAAGATGCAAACATCTCATGTTGGGTAGAAATCGTCTTTGTGGCTTGGTTAGGCAGAAAAATCCATTCAATGATCAGTAAAGGGTCCGTTTTCTGGCAATCCCATTGGAAAATAAGTGCATGAGGCTGTCTAGCAGGATTAAGGATGATTAATTGAAAAGGCAATTCTGGTTCCCATCGATGCGCTTGTCTGGAGGTAATCGCTGCCGCAGCTTTATGCAAGGAAGCTATGGCTTCAGGACTGAGACTTCGCGGAGCGTTTAAGTCCGAGCTTCCTTTAAGCATTTCGAATAAGGGACGAAGATCTGCATTAGTGATTCCTAACAATGGTCTGACCCAATTGATTGTTCCCAGCAGTTTTTGCACGTCATGTAAATTCTTTACATTCGCCTGTATTTGTAAAGGTTGCGGAGCAGTAGTCTGAGCCCTTATACGCCACCCTAAGTATTTCCAAGGTGGTATTTTTTGAATTTTTTCTGGTGCAATACAGAGGTCTGCTGATTTTACAGCAGCCATGACAAGGGCTACAGCTTCCTCCATGACTTCATGGTGTTGTGCTGCCACTAGAATGTCATCCATATAATGATATAACAATGCAGCAGGTACTACAGTTCTGACAGGACTAAGTATTTTTGCTACATACCATTGGCATATTGTAGGGCTATTTTTCATTCCCTGTGGTAGCACAACCCACTGGTATCTTTGCAAAGGAGCTTGCATGTTGACGCTAGGAACCGAAAAGGCAAATTTAGGAGCGTCATCTGGATGCAATGGAATGTTGAAAAAACAATCTTTGAGGTCTATGATGGTTAAATGCCAATCTCTAGGGATCATGGCGGGTGACGGAAGCCCAGGTTGCAGGGCCCCCATGTCTTCCATAGCATCATTAATTTTTCTGAGGTCATGGAGCAAGCGCCACTTGCCAGTCAGTTTTTTAATAACAAAAACGGGCGAGTTCCAAGGACTCGTAGAGGGTACAATATGTCCCATAGATAGTTGTTCATTAACTATTTCTTGGAGGGCGTGAAGTTTTTCCAGCAGCAGGGACCATTGATCAATCCAAATAGGAGTATCTGTTTTCCAAGTTAACTTTAGGGTTTCACGCCCCTCAATGGCCCCACCTAAAAATGTGTCTGGATAGACATCCCCCACTGGGATAACACATCACGCCCCCACAAGACCACAGGTACTGGTAAGATAAACGGTTTGACTGAGGCAACTTGTCCTTCTGAATTTTGAACTTGTATTATTTCTGCGCTTTGGCGGCTAGCTCCACACCCCCCGATTCCTGCTAATGTCTGAGAGACATCAGCTAAAGGCCACCTAGAAGGCCACTTTGCTTGAGAAATAACGGTAACATCTGCACCTGTATCAATAATTCCACTTAACACGACTTTTTGACCTTCGCGAATGAGGGTGCATCGACATATAGGACGTTTTTGTGAGATGGCTTGAACCCATAAAATTAGTGGTTCTCCCGTAGATCCAAAACTTCCCTGTCTCTGCGGGAGCATTTGGTCAGGGATTGAGACATAGTCCTCCTTAGGGATCAGTATCAATTGAGCGATACGACTTCCCTCTGGTACTGTGCAAGGAGGAAATGGGGTCCAAGCCATAATTTTAATTTCTGAATTACTGTCAGGATCGATTACTCCGGGCGATACAAAAAGTCCTGACAGAGTGGTGGACGATCTTCCTAATAATAAAGCCTGCGTTCGAGGGGGCAAAGGACCTGCAATTTTGGTAGGCAGTAAGTGAACAGAGGAGTCAAGTAGCGTTACTGTGTGGGCGGTTGCCAGGTCCAGGCCGGCGCTCCCTGCTGTTGCTGGGCGGAGACTGGAAACACTCCTGTTTCCCCCCCCGGCGTTTGTGGGGGCGCCGGTCGCGGAACTTGTGTCTGTGCGCGCCGCGGTCCCGCGCTCTGCGATCGGTTTCCCTGTATGGGGCGCCCTTGAGAGTCGTATTTAGATCGACATTGGTTAGCATAGTGGCGCCCTTTTTGGCACTTAGGACAAACTCGGGGTATTTGGGGTCGTTTCCCAGCATTGGCACTAAAGCAATCTTTTTTAAGGTGTCCCGGTTTTCCACACCCATAGCAGTTTCGCTGTGGGTCGGCGCCCATCGGGCCGTGCATGGCCGCAAAAGCAGCAGCCATGGCCTCATATTTATGATCCATAGTGCCAATTCTATTACAGGCTTCCACCATTTCAATTAAGGTAGGGTTTTGATTTAGGAGAGACTTTAAGAGCTTTTTACAATCGGCGTTAGCGTTTTCCACAGCCAGTTGAAGGAGTAAAATCTCCCGAGCCTGTATGTTATCAACTTGCCGCTCTAAGGCTTGTTTTAATCTATCCATAAACTGCATATACGGCTCACGGGGTTCCTGAGTGATACTAGTGAATGCTTTTTGGGGTCTGCCAGAGTCAGGAACTCTCAACAGGGCCCTTTTCGCTTCTTCTCTGTCTGCTTCCAAAGCCTCCCGAGGAATGTCCCTAGCTTGGGCTGCCGGGTCCGAAAACTGCCCTGTTCCTGTGAGGTGCTCTATAGTCAATGCAGCTAAGGCGGCATTAGCATGTCCTGCATAACCCAGCAAAACTGTCTGCAATCCCGTTCTCCATTGAGACTCCCACATTGTATATTGTGTTGGGGTTAATAACAATCGCGCGAGAGATTTTAAATCATGTGGGGTCATGACATATGTATCAAATACAGAAGATAAAAGGCTTGCAAAATAAGGGGAAGACAACCCATGCTCGGTAACTGTACGGCGCAACTCCTTAATGACCGAAAAAGAAAGAGCTTCCCACTGAGCTTGAGCCCTCCCCCGTCCTTGGTATATAACGGGGGCTACTATAGTTCTGGCTATTTCCAACTCCCCCTCGTTTATCGCTTGGCGCTTAATCTTTCCCCAAACCTCATGAGGATCAGGGGGAAAAAGATCAGGTTCCTTTTCAGGGTCAATCGGACCCGGGTCAAAGGGATCACCCTCCAGGGGATATCCAGCAGCACAAGCTAACGGTGGCGCAGAGGGTTCCGCCCCACCAGCGATTTTAGAAGGGCAGGGGGGAGGTGACTGAGCTCCCTCCTCGGAGCCTCGCTGATTTTGCTCTTGTGCCTTTATGGTTTCAAAGATTTTTCTCCAACTGGGGAGCATATACTGCGCTTGCTCATCTCCTGAGGTAGCTGCGTCCCATAACTTTACCCCCACATCGTCCCAAAGTTCACGCGTAAAAATAGAAGAAGCAGTCACCGCGGGGATCTTAACCTGCACCCATTTAAGGATTAACTTAAGATCTTGTTCCGAAAGAGTCTTTTTCCCATGCTTCTTAAGTAGAGCTTTCATAGGCTCATAAACATCTCTCTCAGGGGAAGACTCCTGATTCCCCATTTTGCTAGTTTCCCGCAGCTCACCTCTCGTTCCAGACGGAGGGATTGTTTGGCCGGCCGGCTTATCCTGCTTCCTTTCAGCAGCTCATTCCACGTTCTACGGGAATCGCGACATGCCACCAGGTAGGTGGTTTTTCAATCCTCGGTGGTTTCGTCGCTGACGATCACGTCGGAGGTCACCAATTTGCCGCGATTGAGAGACGGGGACGCAGCTTGATGCAAGCAAGGTGTCCGCTTTATTGTATGGCAAACATACATTTATATAGTCTAAGGCACACATGTTTCATGCTGATTGGCTAATCACTTTAACAGACATTAAGCTAGCTAAGGCGGGAATCTTAGTCAGGCAGTGTTCGCATGGTAACAAGATCGTTATCTCGTAGTCACAAGCTGTCCCCCGCTCGAGGGCTCCAGGGCGCAGGCACCCCCATGGACCACAAGCTCTCCCCGCCTCCAAGTCGCCTCACAACTACCGCAACACTTAACTTTATTCATACAGCAAACTAGCCTATTAACTCCAAATACAGAAAACTAACTCATCAACTCTAATTTCAGACAACCCACAAGTTTGTCACACCCACTCTGTCCAATGGGGTTTATGACAAACACACACTGTCCAATGCTGTTTGTAACACACACGCTGTCCAATGGCTTTTGTGATACACATACTGTCCAATGGGGATTGTGACACACACCAAGTCCAAAGGGTTTGTGACACACACTCTGTCCAATGGGGTTTGTGACACACACACACTGTCCAATGGTGTTTCTGTCACACACGCTGTCCAATGGGATTTGTGACACAGATGCTGTCCAATGGGGTTTGTGACACACACTCTGACCAATGGGGTCTGTGGACACACAGACACTGTCCAATGGTGTTTGTGACACACACTGTCCAATGGGCTTTGTCGCACACACACGCTGTGCAATGGTATTTGTGACACACACGCTGTCCAATGGGGCTTGTGACACACACACTGCCAATGGGGTTTGTGACACACACATTGTCCAATGGGGATTGTGACACAGACACTGTCCAATGGGGTTTGTGACACACACTCTGTCCAATGGGATCTGTGACACACACACACTGTCCAATGGTGTTTGACACACACGCTGTCCAATGGGGTTTGTGACACACACACACTATCCAATGGTATTTGTGACACACACGCTGTCCAATGGGGTTTGTGACATGGATGCTGTCCAATGGGGTTTGTGACACACACACTGTGCAATGGGGTTTGTGACACACACTCTGTCCAATGGGGTTTGTGGACACACACACTCTGTCCAATGGTGTTTATGACACACACTGTGTCCAGTCGGTTTTGTGACACACACACTGTCCAGGGGGGTTTGTGACACACACACTGTCCCATGGGTTTTTTCACACACGCTCTGTCCAATTTGGTTTGTGACACACACACACTGTCCAATGGTGTTTGTGACACACACGCTGTCTAATGTGGTTTGTGACTGTCACGGAGGCAACCCACAGGTCAATTTTAGGGACCACAAGGTCCAAAAACTTCTTTTATTAGACCAGCGAGGCACAGGGTTTTAGCACTCCAAGTGTGACTTAAATACAGGTTCAGATATCAGTGGAGGAAATTATTGAGAGGGGCAGCCACTAATACAACAGGAGGTCCACAGAGTGCATGCACGTGGCTTCACCAAAACAATGCCGGAGCCGTCCCCGAGTCCCGGAGGAGTACACACTTGCCTAAGCACGGTGTGGGATTATTTTTATAGAGATACACGTACTCGCAGTGAGTACGGAAAGTGTGCACTCGCGATTCCGCGAGAGTAAATTTATAATACGCTCGCAGTCCTGGGAGAGTTATTTTACATGTGCAAATGTGCACGGAATCCTACACGTGCTTATGTGGAAGCACGGGAGGAAAATATACTCGCGATTGTGCGAGGGGCTCTCGGCGGCCACTCGCGATTGTGCGAGGAAATAAAGTACTTGTGCAAATGTGCACGGAAAGAAAATATACTCGCAATCCTGCGAGAAGTTTTACTTACACCAGTGGCGGCGAGGCAAGCGGAGTCTCCATCCCGGGGAGGGGGGCTCTCGGCGGCAGCATCTTGCTCGTGCTCCAAGAGACCCGCGGCAATGGGCGGAGTCTCGACGAGAGTCCCGTTTTGTTATCTGATCAGACCTGATTGTAGGCATTGTATAAGCTTCTCTGCACCCCCCACACTGAGTGTGGGTGCCCCTGAAGCCTTCAAACATCCCCCACACTGGGCGCGGCTCAGTGTGCCTTGGCACTCCCTTCTGCTGATGTCCCAGGAGCCAGGGTGCTCTGGGCCAAACAAAAGAAGCTGTTAGCCTCAAGTAGCAGAAAAAGGGGGAGATGTGCCATATCAAAAGAGGGAGGGGGGTTGCAATCTGCCACAACCCCACTCTGTGACTACAGTCATGGTCTGACAGAACTCTGGAGTGGTATCACAGCTACCTCTTGCCTCCAAAGTAAAAGGGGACACTTCTGCCAGTGAGCCTTAATGTCCACTGTGGATCACCATATAACATATGTTGACTTACCCCTGCAAACAGTTATTAATAACAATCAACAATATAATTGAAGTAATTACAACAATCAACAATTGCCCGAGGTAATTATTGAGTCCCAGCATCAGTCACAGTTCGTTAGTGTTTCCATTCCTGTGGCTGCCTTCCTTCTGAATGGCTTGGTGGTGTTAGCTGGATCCTCTTCCACCCTGTCATTGTTGGTGTTGTTTCCAAGGCATCTGGATGCTCTTCCGTCCCTTGCTGGTGTTGGGTGGATCTTCTTCCACCCCGTCACACGCATCTGTACTTCTCTTCCACCCTGTCATCTTCCTTCGCCCTGCAAGAAAACCCAAAAACAGATCTCGGTCCCTTTTGGAACCGGGCTTTCATAGTTGACATGTTGAACTGACTCAGAAGGTTCGGAGCAGAAAATATCTCTTGGACCTTTTGTTTTGGGGGCGGGTCTTTATCGAGTGGTTTCCTGTTATTGACTCTTTATCAAAATCATTAATGACCTCCATAATGCCCCATTTAGCTGCAGTGGAGTGCCAGTAAATTTTTTGATAGCAAGTAATATTAGCAGCTACTTTTAGTAAGCAGCAGTGCTGAGGCACATTGCCGGGTCCTAATGGGAGCTGCTTCTGACCCTCAGAGAGCACTGAGCCGGGGCGGGGTCACTGGTCCCAAGCCGCGGCTTTTTTTCTTTTTTTTTTTTTTTCCAGTTCGCAAGAGTGGGGGGGGGGGGGCGCGTCCGCCCGCAGCGAGCGGGGGGGAGGCGGCCAACCCGGGGAAGGTGGTTGCCTGCCAGCGCTAGCGAGGCCGGGCTGCCCCGCCCCACACCACCAGGACTTGGATGCCAGGAATGGTGGCGGGGGGGGCGGCCAGCCGGGAGGCGACAGAAGTTTTACGGGGGGAGGTTTGCCTCCGTTTTTCGGGTTATGCCCGTACTGGACATGTGTTTCTAGCAGCTTTCTCAGGCTGCTCCGTCTCGCACCGCTAGTCCCGGGGCAGTGGCCGGCACTCGCGGGGTGGGGCTTTGCTATGCCGGACCGCCCGAGTTGCCGGTACGGGGAGGGGGCCGTCTGGACACCGCGGCTAATTGTTTGTCTTTCTTCAAGATCATTAATAACCTCCGTAGTGCCCCGTTTTGCTGCATTTGGCAGGGGGTATCGTGGGGTACAGGTTATTGTAGATGTGGGTGGAGCAGGAGCAAGTTGCAAAATCCTAATGTCAGTAGTTCCTTCGAGTTGCAAGGGTGCAGAGGTAAGCGGCAATATTCTAATACGGGCTACCTCTGCTCTGTGACTTCCAAAGCTCGAAATCTCCCCATTAGGTAAGCACCATCGTCTACCTGCCAAAATATCAAATCCCAATATGTTCGCCTTATAAGGGCTCAGGGCAACTTCCACAGCCGTTGTCCGCTTTTCCCCAGGCAGCAAAAGGTGGGTTCGAGCTAAAGGACACCTCTCTGCTACACCCGTTACCCCCACTATATTGATCGCTTTCCTTGATGGTTTAATCCCAAATTTGTCAGCTTGCCGCCTGTTCAAAACACTGATTTGTGCGCCCGTGTCAATTAGAAATTTCACACTTATCCGCCTTGGACCAACGGGGATATGTATGTATGGTTTTTTATCACTGGACCATTGGCAAGAGAATACAGAGCGGGTGGGGCGGTCCCGGTTCCCATCCGCTTTTACTAGTTTTTTGACTCCCTTTGTGAGGATACGAAAGGGTTAGTGTTTCGCTTGTCCTCAGGGAGGGGGGCGGTTATCGGTGCCTCCTCTTGGTTCTCTGACCTTCCCTCTAAATATTCCACTAGCTCCTGTAAATGCTCAGTGGAAAGCTTATGTAGCAGTGTTCGGGGCACTCCCAAAGCGGCCGCGCGGCGCCACAGGTCGCCCCGCTGCAAGCTGCTACTCTGATTTGAAAAACGCTCCGGTTTCTGTGACGGGGGGGGCGGCCTAGTGGGGGGCGGTCCCTGAAGAGGCTCGGCTCGGCTCATCTTCCGGACCGTCCGGCTTCTACACGGGCTGCCGCTCGGGTCTACCCACCCCATCTCGCGCCCATGTGTAACCACATTGTGTAAAATTTCCGCCCAGGTTAATACATGTTCAGGAGGACTTCGGGGATTTTGCTTATTACGATCAATAGCCCCCTGAATTTTTTCCTTAAGGGACTGGACATATATTTTTAAGGCATCCGGTAGTCCTTTAATAAGCAGCCGAAGGTGAACCGGATCCACCGGCGCCGCCATAGGGGGGGACTGCCGGCCTCTTTCATACATTGCTTGTATACAAGCCGCCTTTTGAACTCCCTCGGCAAGATCTGATAAAACTTTTATAACAATTGCCACTGGCTCCCCACGTTCCCTGGGGTCTATACCACCAGCCCAGTAAGCGACACGAGATGTAATGGACTGATCACCGTCTGGACCATCACTTAAAAATACCCCTGGGCCCCAGAAAGCTGTGGTCTCATCCTTACTCAATAATATTCTGTCACCCCCAGTAAGCGAAACACGCCAAAGATATTCAGTCTCTGTTTCGCCCGACTTCCGTGAGAATCTAGTTCGTAAATCCCCTAGCTCCAGTCCTGAATATGGCGTGCTGTGGGTAGCCATGCGTGGATTTCTGCCTCGTCCATCCGCATGTGTCTCAGTTCTAATGAGAGGACGCACGTCCTTTGTTTCTACCCCCCACACATCAACACTGTTTTCAGAATCAGTACCTTTGTCGAGAAGCGGGGGGGCCGAGGCGCACGCCTGAATGGGGGAGGCGCTAGAGACGGCTCTTATATTAAATAACAAAAACTCAAGTTTCTGTTCCAAAAAACCAAGTTTCTGTTCTAACAAGCCAAACCTCTGTTCTAAATAATCTGACCGTATGCTTTGCCGCGAAAAGTCCTGTATTAAAGACTCAAACTGTTCGCTTTACCGCAAAAGGTTTTGTTTCAAAGAGTCAAACTTTTCGCTCTGCTGCGCAAAGTCCTGCTTAAGAAAGTCAGACTGCTCACTCTGCCACGAAAGGCTTTGCTTTAAAGAATCAAACTGTTTGCTTTGCCGCGAAAAGTCCTCCTTTAAAGAGTTAAACCGTTCGCTTTGTCGCGAGAGGTCCTGCTTAACAATCTCGGACTGCTCATTTTGCCAGGAGAGGTTTTTCTTAAAAGAGTCAAACTGTTTGCTTTGCCACGAAAAGTCCTGCCTTAAAGAGTCAAATCGTTCACTCTCCCGTGAAAGGTTTCCCTCCATTCGGTCCTTAAGTTTACACAGATCCTGTGTTACCTTTAAGTAAACACTCAAACTGGCACACACCACAGCCCACATAACTGCAAGACCCCAGATTACTGCAGAGATATTACTCAACCCTCCAAATAATTCCTCCATCTCTGATATCCTGCACGATTACGCCAAAAATGTCACGGAGGCAACCCACAGGTCAATTTTAGGGACCACAAGGTCCAAAAACAACTTTTATTAGACCAGCGAGGCACAGGGTTTTAGCACTCCAAATGTGACTTAAATACAGGTTCAGATATCAGTGGAGGAAATTATTGAGAGGGGCAGCCACTAATACAACAGGAGGTCCACAGAGTGCATGCACGTGGCTTCACCAAAACAATGCCGGAGCCGTCCCCGAGTCCCGGAGGAGTACACACTTGCCCAAGCACGGTGTGGGATTATTTTTATAGAGATACACGTACTCGCAGTGAGTACGGAAAGTGTGCACTCGCGATTCCATGAGAGTAAATTTATAATACGCTCGCAGTCCTGGGAGAGTTATTTTACACGTGCAAATGTGCACGGAATCCTACACGTGCTTATGTGGAAGCACGGGAGGAAAATATACTCGCGATTGTGCGAGGGGCTCTCGGCGGCCACTCGCGATTGTGCGAGGAAATAAAGTACTTGTGCAAATGTGCACGGAAAGAAAATATACTCGCAATCCTGCGAGAAGTTTTACTTACACCAGTGGCGGCGAGGCAAGCGGAGTCTCCATCCCGGGGAGGGGGGCTCTCGGCGGCAGCATCTTGCTCGTGCTCCAAGAGACCCGCGGCAATGGGCGGAGTCTCGACGAGAGTCCCGTTTTGTTATCTGATCAGACCTGATTGTAGGCATTGTATAAGCTTCTCTGCACCCCCACACTGAGTGTGGGTGCCCCTGAAGCCTTCAAACATCCCCCACACTGGGCGCGGCTCAGTGTGCCTTGGCACTCCCTACTGCTAATGTCCCAGGAGCCAGGGTGCTCTGGGCCAAACAAAAGAAGCTGTTAGCCTCAAGTAGCAGAGAAAGGGGGAGATGTGCCATATTAAAAGAGGGAGGGGGGTTGCAATCTGCCACAGTGACATGGATGCTGTCCAATGGGGTTTGTGACACACACACTGTCCAATGGCGTTTGTGACACACAATCTGTCCAATGCAGTTTGTGGACACACACACACTGTCCAATGGTGTTTGTGACACACACGCTGTCCAATGGGTTTTGAGACACACACACTGTCCAGGGGTGTTTGTGACACACACACTGTCCCATGGGTTTTGTCACACACGCTCTGTCCAATGGGGATTATGACAAACACCAATGGGGATTGTGACAGACACAATGTCCATGCCGATTTGTGACACACACACTGTCCAAAGGGGTTTGTGACACACACTCTATCCAACGCGGTTTGTCACACACACTCTGTCCAATGGGGTTTGTGACACACACGCTGTCCAATGGGGATTGTGAGAAACACGCTGTAGAATGGGATTTGTGACACACACACTCTGTCCAATGGGCTTGTGACACACATGCTGTCCATTGGGGTTCGTGACACACACGCTGTCCATTGGGGTTTGTGACACATACTCTGTCGAGAGGGGTATGTGAAACACACACTGTCCTATTGGGTTTGTGACACACACGCTGTCCAATGGGGATTGTGACAAACACGCTGTAGAATGGGTTTTGTGACACACACACACTGTCCAATGGGCTTGTGACACACACGCTATCCAATGGGGTTCGTGATACACACTCTGTCCAGTGGGGTGTGTGACACACACACTGTCCAAAGGGGTTTGTGACACACACACAATGTCCAATGGAGTTATGACACACACGCTGTCCAATGGTGTGTGTGACACACACACGCTGTCCAATGGGTTTTGTGACACACACGCTGTCCAATGGCGATTGTGACAAACACGCTGTGCAATTGAGTTTGTGACACACACTCTGTCCAAAGGGTCTTGTGACATACACGCTGCCCAATGGGGTTCGTGACACACACGCTGTAAGTGGGGTTAGTGACACACACAATGTCCAATAGGGTTTGTGACACACACACGCTATCCAATGGGGTTTGTGACACATACACATTTTTATGGGGTTTGTGACAAACACGCTATACAATGGGTTTTGTGACACACACATACTGTCCAATGGGGATTGTGCCACACACACGATGTCCAATGGTGTCTGTGACACACACGCTCTCCAATGGGTTTTGTGACACGCACACGTTCTCATGGGGTTTGTGACACGCACACGCTGTCCCATCGGGTTTGTGACGCACACGCTGAACAATTGTGTTTGTTATACAAACACTGTCAATGGTGTTTGTGACACGCATGCTGTGCAGTGGGTTTTGTGACACACACACTGTCCAATAGGTTTGTGACACACACACGCTATCCAATAGTGTTTGTGACACGCACACTTTCTCCTGGGGTTTGTAACACACACACGTTGTGCCATGGGCATTGTGACACACATGCTGTCCAATGGGGTTTGTTACACACACAATATCCAATGGGTTTGTGAACACGCATGCTGTCCAGTGGGTTTTGTGACACACACACGCTATCCAATGGGCTTTGTGACACACACACGCTATCCAATGGGCTTTGTGACACACACACTGTCCAAAGGGGTTTGTGACACACACACTGTCCAATGGGGTTTGTGACACACACAATCTCCATTTGGGTTTGTGACACACACACGCTGTCCAATGGGGCTTGTGACACACACTCTGTCCAATGGTGTTTGTGACACACACACACTGTCCAATGGGGATTGTTACACACACACGCTATCCAATGGGGTTTCTGACACCCACTCTGTCCAACGTGGTTTGTGTCACACACGCTGTCCAATGGGTTTTGTGACACCCACTCTGTCCAACGGGGTTTGTGTCACACACGCTGTCCAATGGGGTTCGTGACACACACACTGTCCAGTGGGGTTTGTGACACACACAGTTTCCAAAGGGGTTTGTGACACGCACACGCTTCCCAATAAGTTTGTCACACCCACTCTGTCCAATGGGGTTTATGACAAACACACACTGTCCAATGCTGTTTGTAACACACACGCTGTCCAATGTCTTTTGTGATACACATACTGTCCAATGGGGATTGTGACACACACACAGTCCAAAGGGTTTGTGACACACACTCTGTCCAATGGGGTTTCTGACACACACACACTATCCAATGGTGTTTGTGACACACACACTGTGCAATGGGGTTTGTGACACACAATCTGTCCAATGGGGTTTGTGGACACACACACACTGTCCAATGGTGTTTATGACACACACGCTGTCCAATGGGTTTTGTGACACACACACTGTCCAGCGGTGTTAGTGACACACACACTGTCCCATGGGTTTTGTCATACACACTCTGTCCAACGGGGATTGTGACAAACACCAATGGGGATTGTGACACACACAATGTCCATGCCGGTTTGTGTCACACACACTGTCCAATGGGGTTTGTGACACATACACTGTCCCATGGGGTTTCTCACAAACACTCTGTCCAATAGGGTTTGTGACACACACTCCATCCAATGGGGTTTGTCACACACACTCTGTCCAATGGGGTTTGTGACACACACGCTGTCAAATGGGGATTGTGAGAAACACGCTGTTGAATGGGGTTTGTGACACACACACTCTGTCCAATGGGCTTGTGACACACACGCTGTCCAATGGGGTTCGTGACACATACTCTGTCGAGAGGGGTTTGTGAAACACACACTGTCCTATTGGGTTTGTGACACACACGCTGTCCAATGGGGATTGTGACAAACACGCTGTAGAATGGGTTTTGTGACACACATACTCTGTCCAATGGGCTTGTGACACACACGCTGTCCAATGGGGTTCGTGACACACACTCTGTCCAGTGGGGTGTGTGACACACACATTGTCCAAAGGGGTTTGTGACACACACACGCTATCCAATGGGGTTTTTGACACATACACTTTCTTATGGGGTTTGTGACACACATGCTGTCCAATGGGGTTTGTGACACAGACACACTGTCCAATGGAGTTATGACACACACGCTGTCCAATGGTGTATGTGACACACACACGCTGTCCAAAGGGTCTCGTGACACACACGCTGATCAATGGGGTTCGTGACACACACGCTGCAAGTGGGGTTAGTGACACACACAATGTCCAATAGGGTTGTGACACACACACGCTGTCCCATCGGGTTTGTGACGCACACGCTGAAGAATTGTGTTTGTTATACAAACACTGTCAGCGGTGTTTGTGACACGCATGCTGTCCAGTGGGTTTTGTGACACACACACTGTCCAATAGGGTTTGTGACACACACACGCTATCCAATTGTGTTTGTGACACGCACACTTTCTCATGGGGTTTGTAACACACACACGCTGTGCCATGGGCTTTGTGACAAACACGCTGTCCAATGGGGTTTGTTACACACACAATGTCCAATGGGTTTGTGAACACGCATGCTGTCCAGTGGGTTTTGTGAAACACACACTATCCAACAGGTTTTGTGACACACACACGCTATCCAATGGGCTTTGTGACACACACAATGTCCAAAGGGGTTTGTGACAAACACGCTGTCCAATGGGTATTGTGACACACACACACTGTCCAATGGGGTTTGTGGCACTCACAATCTGTCTAATGTATTTTGTGACACAGACGCTGTCCTATGGGTTTTGTGAAACACACAATCTGTCCAATGGTCTTTGTGACACACACGCTGTGCAATGGGGTTTGTGACACAGACGCTGTCCAATGGGGATTGTTACATATACATGTTATTCCTTTGGCTTTGTGACACACACACTGACCAATTGGGTTTGTGACACACACACTGGCCAGGGGGATTGTGACACACACAGGTTGTTCAATGGGCTTTGTGACACACACGCTATCCAATGGGGTTTGTGACACACACACTTTCCAATGGGTTTGTGACACAGACACTTTCCAATGGGGTTTGCGACACACACACGCTGTCCAATGGGGTTTGTGACACACATGCTGACCAATTGGGTTTGTTACACACACACTGTCCAATGGTGTTTGTGACACGCATGCTGTCCAATGGGTTTTGTAACACAAACTGTGTACAATGGGCTGGTGACACACACGCTGTCCAATGGGGTTCGTGACACACATGATGTCCAGCAGCTTTGTGACACACACACTGTCCGCTGGGGTTTGTGGCACAGACACTTTCTAATGGGGTTTGTGACACACAGACTCTGTCCAATGGGGATTGTGACACACACACACGGTCCAATGGTGTTTGTGACAAGCATGCTGTCCAACGGTGTTTGTGACACACACACTATCAATGGGGTTTGTGACACACACGCTGTCCAATGGGGTTTCTCACACACACTCTGATCAATGGGGATTGTGACACACACTCACTGTCCAATGGTGTTTGTGACACGGATGCTGTCCAATGGTGTTTGTGACACACACACTGTCCATTGGGGTTTGTGACACACACAGTTTCCAAAGGGGTTTGTGACACGCACACGCTTCCCGATGATTTTGTCACACCCACTCTGTCCAATGGGGTTTGTGACAAACACACGCTGTCCAATGCTGTTTATTACACACACGCTGTCCAATGGGGTTTTTGACACACACACTGTGCAATGGGTTTTTGTAACACAAACACTCTGTCCAATGTGGCTTATGACAGATACGCTGTTCAACGGGTTTCGTGACACACACACTGCCAATAGTGTTTGTGACACACACACTGTCCAATGGGGATTGTGAGACACACACACTGTCCAATGGTGTTTGTGACACACACGCTGTCTAATGGGGTTTGTGACACGGATGCTGTCCAATGGGGTTTGTGACACAAACACTGTCCCATGGGTTTTTTCACACACACTCTGTCCAATGGGGATTGTGACAAACACCAATGGGGATTGTTACACACAGAATGTCCATGCCGGTTTGTGACATACACACTGTCCAATGGGGTTTGTGACACATACACTGTCCAATGGGGTTTCTCACAAACACTCTGTCCAATACGGTTTGTGACACACACGCTGTCCAATGGGGATTGTGACAAACGTGCTGTAGAATGGGGTTTGTGACACACACACTCTGTCCAATGGGCTTGTGACACACAGGTTGTCCAGTGGGGTTCGTGAAACACACTCTGTCCAGTTGGGTTTGTGACTCACACACTGTCCAAAGGGGTTTGTGACACACACGCTGCCCAATGGGGTTCGCGACACACACGCTGTAAGTGGGTTTAGTGACACACACAATTTCCAATAGGGTTTGTGACACACACATGCTATCCAATGGGGTTGGTGACACATACACTTTCTTATGGGGTTTGTGAAACACATGCTGTCCAGTGGGGTTTGTGACACACACACACTGTCCATTGGAGGTACAACACACACGCTGTCCAATGGTGTGTGTGACACACACACTGTGTCCAATGGGTTTTGTGACACACACGCTGTCCAATGGCGATTGTGACAAACACGCTGTGCAATGGAGTTTGTGACACACACTCTGTTCAAAGGGTCTTGTGACACACACGCTGCCCAATGGGGTTCGTGACACACACGCTGTAAGTGGGTTTAGTGACACACACAATTTCCAATAGGGTTTGTGACACACACACGCTATCCAATGCGGTTTGTGACACATACACTTTCTTATGGGGTTTGTGACACACACGCTATACAATGGGTTTTGTGACACACACACTGTCCAATTGGGATTGTGACACACACACGATGTCCAATGGTGTCTGTGACACACACGCTGTCCAATGGGTTTTGTGACACGCACACGTTCTCATGGGGTTTGTGACACACACACGCTGTCCCATTGATTTTGTGACGCACACGCTGAACAATTGTGTTTGTTATACAAACACTGTCAATGGTGTTTGTGACACGCATGCTGTGCAGTGGGTTTTGTGACACACACACTGTCCAATAGGGTTTGTGACACACACACGCTATCCAATAGTGTTTGTGACACGCACACTTTCTCATGGGGTTTGTAACACACACACGCTGTGCCATGGGCTTTGTGACGCACACGCTGTCCAATGGGGTTTGTTACACACACAATGTCCAATGGGTTTGTGAACACGTATGGTGTCCAGTGGGTTTTGTGACACACACACTATCCAATAGGTTTTGTGACACACACACGCTATCCAACGGTGTTTGTGACACACACACTGTCCAATGGGTATTGTGACACAGATGCTGTCCAGTGGGGATTGTGACATACACACATTGTCCCATTGGCTTTCTGACACACACGCTGACCAATTGGGTTTGTGACACACACACTGACCGGGGGATTGTGACACACAGAGGCTGTTCAATGAGCTTTGTGACACACACGCTATCGAATGGGGGTTGTGACACGCACACTTTCCAATGGGGTATGTGACACACACACTTTCCAATGGGGTTTGTGACACACACACGCTGTCCAATGGGGTTTGTGACACACATGCTGACCAATGGGTTTTGTAACACAAACTGTGTCCAATGGGCTGGTGACACACACGGTGTCCAATGGGGTTTGTGACACACATACTGTCCAGGGGGGTTTGTGACACACACGCTGTCCATTGGATTTTGTGACACACACACTCGTCAAATGAGGTTTGTGACACACACGCTGTCCAACGGGGATTGCGACACACACACGCTGTCCAATGGGGTATGTGACACACACTCTGTTCAGTGGGCTTTGTGACACACACCCACTGTCCAACGGGGATTGTGACACACACACGCTGTCCAATGTGGTTATGACACACACGCTGTCCAATGGTGTGTGTGACACACACACTGTCCAGGGGAGTTTGTGACACACACACTGTCCAAGGGGTTTGTGACACAGACACTTTCTAATGGGGTTTTGACACACACTCTGTCCAAATGGGGTTTGTGACACACAGACTCTGTCCAATGGGGATTGTGACACACACACACGGTCCAATGGGGTTTGTGACACATACAATGTCCAATAGGGTTTGTGACACACACACGCTGTCCAATGGTGTTTGTGACACGCATGCTGTCCAACGGTGTTTGTGACACACACACTATCAATGGGGTTTGTGACACACACGCTGTCCAATGGGGTTTCTCACACACACTCTGTCCAATGGGGATTGTGACACACACACACTGTCCAATAGTTTTTGTGACACACATGCTGTCCAATGTGTTTTGTGACACACACTCTGTCCAATGGGGATTCTGACACATACACAATGTCCAATGGTGTTTGTGACACACACGCTGCCCAGGGTGGTTTGTGACACACACACTGTCCAATGGGGTTTGTCACACACACTCTGGCCAACGGCGATTGCGACACACACAGGCTGTCCAGTGGGGTATGTGACACACACTCTGTTCAGTGGGCTTTGTGACACACACCCACTGTCCAATGGGGATTGTGACACACACACGCTGTCCAATGGGGTTATGACACACACGCTGTCCAATGGTGTGAGTGACACACACGCTGTCCAATGGGGTTTGTGACACACAGGATGTCCAATGGGGATTGTGACACACACGCTGTCGAATGGGGTTTGTCACACACACTCTGTCCAATGGGGATTCTGACACATACACAATGTCCAATGGTGTTTGTGACACACATGCTGTCCAATGTGTTTTGTGACACACACTCTGTCCAATGGGGATTCTGACACATACACAATGTCCAATGGTGTTTGTGACACACACGCTGCCCAGGGTGGTTTGTGACACACACACTGTCCAATGGGGTTTGTCACACACACTCTGGCCAACGGCGATTGCGACACACACAGGCTGTCCAGTGGGGTATGTGACTCACACTCTGTTCAGTGGGCTTTGTGACACACACCCACTGTCCAATGGGGATTGTGACACACACACGCTGTCCAATGGGGTTATGACACACACGCTGTCCAATGGTGTGAGTGACACACACGCTGTCCAATGGGGTTTGTGACACACAGGATGTCCAACGGGGATTGCGACACACACACGCTGTCCAATGGGGTATGTGACACACACTCTGTTCAGTGGACTTTGTGACACACACCCACTGTCCAATGGGGATTGTGACACACACACTGTCCAATGGGGTTATGACACACACGCTGTCCAATGGTGTGTGTGACACACACACTGTCCAGGGGAGTTTGTGACACACACACTGTCCAAGGGGTTTGTGACACAGACACTTTCTAATGGGGTTTGTGACACACACTCTGTCCAATGTGGTTTGTGACACACAGACTCTGTCCAATGGGGATTGTGACACACACACACGGTCCAATGGGGTTTGTGACACATACAATGTCCAATGGGGTTTGTGACACACACACGCTGTCCAATGGTGTTTGTGACACGCATGCTGTCCAACGGTGTTTGTGACACACACACTATCAATGGGGTTTGTGACACACAGACTGTCCAATGGGGTTTCTCACACACACTCTGTCCAATGGGGATTGTGACACACACACACTGTCCAATAGTTTTTGTGACGCACACGCTGTCCAATGTGTTTTGTGACACACACTCTGTCCAATGTTGATTGTGACACACACACAATGTCCAATGGTGTGAGTGACACACACGCTGTCCAATGGGATTTGTGACACACAGGATGTCCAATGGGGATTGTGACAAACACGCTGTCCAATGGTGTGTGTGACACACACACTCTGTCCAATGGGTCTTGTGACACACACGCTGCCCAATGGTGTTCGTGACAGACACGCTGTAAGTGGGGTTAGTGACACACACACTGTCCAATAGGGTTTTATGACATATACACGCGATCCAATGGGGTTTGTGACACACACAGTTTCTTATGGGGTTTCTGAAACACACGCTATACAATGGGTTTTGTGACACACACACTGTCTAATGGGGATTGTGAGACACACACGATGTCCAATGGTGACTGTGACACACACGCTGTCCAATGGGGTTTGTGAGACGCACAGTTTCTCATGGGGTTTGTGACACACACATGCTGTCCCATGGGGTTTGTGACACAGACACTGAACAATTGGGTTTGTTACACACACACTGTCCAATGTTATTTGTGACACGTATGCTGTCCAGTAGGTTTTGTGACACACACACTGTCCAATGGGTTTGTGTCACACACACTCTGTCCAGTGGGGTTTGTGACACACACACTGTCTAATGGGGTTTGTCACACACACACGCTGTCCAATGGGGTTTGTGACACACACACTGTCCAAGGGGGTTTGTGACACACACACTGTCCAATGGGGTTTCTCACAAACACTCTGTCAAATGGGATTTGTGACACACAGTCTGTCCAATGGTGTTTTACACACACACTCTGTCCAGTGGGGTTTGTGACACACACACTTTCCAATGGGGTTTGTGACACACACATTCTGTCCAATGGTGCTTGTGACAGACACGCTGTCCAAACGGTTTCGTGACACACACGCTGTCCAGTGGGTTTTGTGACACAAACACTCTGTCCAAACGGTTTCGTGACACACACACTGTCCAATAGCGATTGTGACACACACGATGTCCAATGGGGTTGTGACACACACACACTGTCCAATGGGGATTGTGACACACACACTCTGTCCAAAGGGGTTTATGACACACACGCTGTCCAGTGGGGTGTGTGACACACACACGCTGTCCAATGGGGATTGTGACAAACACGCTGTCCAATGGGGTTCGTGACACACACGCTGTCGAGAGGGGTTTGTGAGACACTCACTGTCCAATAGGGTTTGTGACCCACACACGATATCCAGAGGGGATTGTGACACATACACTGTCCAGTGCAGTTTGTGAGACACACATTTTCCAATGGGGTTTGTGACATGCACACACTTCCCAATGAGTTTGTAACCCCCACTCTGTCCAATGGGGCTAGTGACAAACACACGCTGTACAATGCTGTTTGTAACACACCCGCTGTCCAATAGGGTTTGTGGCGCACACACTGTCCAATGGGGTTTGTGACACACACTCTGTCCAATGGTGTTTGTGGCACGCATGCTGTCCAATGGGGTTTGTGACACACACACACTTTCCAATGGGGATTGTGAACACAAACGCTGTCCAATGGGGATTGTGACAAACAAGCTGTACAATGGGATTTCTCACACAAACTCTGTCCAATGGACTTTGTGACACAAACTCTGTCCAATGGGGTTTGTGAACACACACGCTGTCCAATGGTGTTTGTGACACTCATGATGTCCAATGGGATTTGTGACACACACACTTTCCAATGGGTTTTGTCACACACACTCTGTCCAATGAGGATTGTGACACACACACTGTCCAATGGGGTTTGTCACACACACACGCTGTCCAATGGTGTTTGTGACACACACGCCGTCCAATGGTATTTGTGACACACACACTGTCCAATGGGTTTTGTGAGACACACACTGTCCAATGGGTTTTTGACACACATACTGACCTGGAGGGGTTGTGACACACTGACGCTGTCCAATTGGGTTTGTGACACACACACTGTCAATGCTGTTAGTAACACACACGCTGTCAAATGGGATTTTTGACACACACACTGGGCAATGAGGATGGTGACACACACACGCTGTCCAATGGTGTTTCTGACATGCATGCTGTCCAATGGGATTTGTGACACACGCACTTTCAGGGGGGGTTTGTGACCCCCGCTCTGTCCAATGAGGATTGTGACACACACACTGTCCAATGGGGTTTCTGACACACATGCTGTCCAATGGGTTTTGTGACACTCACACTGTCCAATGGGGTTTGTGACACACATGCTGACTAATTGGATTTGTTACATACAGACTGTCCAATGGTGTTTGTGACATGCTGTCAAATGGGTTTTGTGACACACACTCTGGCCAATGGGCTTGTGACACACACACTCTCCAATGGGGTTTTTGACACACACACTGACCTGGAAGGTTTGTGACACACACACGCTGTCCAATCGGGTTTGTGACACACACGCTGTCAAATGGGAATTTTGACACACACACTGCGCAATGAGGATTGTGACACACACACGCTGTCCAATGGTGTTTGCGACATGCTTGTTGTCCAATGGGTTTTGTGACACACGCACTTTCAGGGGGGGTTTGTGACCCCCGCTCTGTCTAATGGGGTTTGTGACACACACACTGTGCAACTGGGATTGTGACACACACACGCTGTACAGTGGTGTTTGTGACACGCATGCTGTCCAAAGGGTTTTGTGGCACTTGCACTGTCCAATGGGGTTTGTGAGACACACGCTGTCCAATGGGATTTGTGAAACACACACTCGGTCAAATGGGGATTGTGACACACATGCTGTCCAATGGGGTTCGTGGCACACACGCTGTCCAGTGGGGTTTGCAACACACACACTGTCCAGTGCGGTTTGTGACACACACACTTTCCAATGGGGTTTGTGACATGCACACGCTTCCCAATGAGTTTGTAACCCCCACTCTCTCCAATGGGGTTTGTGACAAGCACACGCTGTACAATGCTGTTTGTAACACACCCGTTGTACAATGGACTTTGTGACACAAACTCTGTCCAATGGGGTTTGTGAACACACACGCTGGCCAATGGTGTTTGTGACACGCATGCTGTCCAATGGGATTTGTGACACACACACTGTCCAATGGGTTTTGTTACACACACTCTGTCCAATGAGGATTGTGACACACACACTGTCCAATGGGGTTTGTCACACACACACGCTGTCCAATGGTGTTTGTGACACACACGCTGTCCAATGGTATTTGTGACACACACACTGTCCAATGGGTTTTGTGACACACACACTGTCCAATGGGGATTGTGACACACACACTGTCCAGGAGGTTTTGTGACACACAGACTGTCAAATGGGTTTTGTGACACAGACGCTCATCAATGGGGACTGTGACACACACAATTTCCGTGACGGTTTGTGACACACAAACTGTCCAATGGGTTTTGTGACACACACGCTGTCCAATGCGGTTCGTGACACACACTCTGTCCAGTGGGGTTTGTGACACACATACTGTCCAATAGGGTTTGAGACACACACACACTATCCAATGGGGTTTGTGACACACACACTTTCTAAGGGGGTTTGTGACACACACACGATGTCTAATGGTGTTTGTGACACACACACTATCCAATGGGGTTAGTACTCACACACTTTTCAATGGGGTTTGTGACACCCACACGCTGTCCCATGGGGTTTGTGACACAGACGCTTAACAATTGGGTTTGTTACACACACACTGTCCAATGGTGTTTGTGACACGCATGCTGTCCAATGGATTTTGTGATACACACACTGTCCAATAGTGTTTGTGACACGCACACACTTTCCAATGGTGTTTGTGACACACACACTGTCCAAAGGGGTTTGTCACATACACGCTGTCCAATGGGTATTGTGACACACACATTGTCCAGGAGAGTTTGTGACACACACACTGCCCAATGGGGTTTGAGACACACACGTTCTCCAATGGGTATTGTGACACACACAGTGTCCATGAGGGTTTGTGACACACACACTGTCCAATGGGGTTTGTGACACAGACGCTGTCCAATGGGGATTGTGACGTACACACGCTATCCAATGGGGTTTGTGACACGCACACTTTCCAGTGGGGTTTGTGACACACACACTATCCAATGGGTTTTTTGACAAACACACGCTCTCCCATGGGGTTTGTGACACTCACCCTGCCTAATTGGGTTTGTTACACACCCTGTCCAATGGTGTTTGTGACACGCTGTCAAACGGGTTTTGTGACACACACACTGTCAATGCCGTTAGTGACACACACGCTGTCAAATGGGATTTTTGACACACACACTGTGCAATGAGGATTGTGACACACACACGCTGTCCAATGGTGTTTCTGACATGCATGCTGTCCAATGGGTTTCGTGACACACGCACTCTCAGGGGGGGTGTGTGACCCCCGCTCTGTCCAATGGGGTTTGAGACACACACACTGTCCAATGGGGTTTCTGACACACATGTTGTCCAATGGGGATTGTGACACACACACTGTCCAATGGGGTTTGTGACACACACACTGTGCAATTGGGATTGTGACACACATGCTGTCCAATGGGGATTGTGACACACACAATGACAAATGGGTTTTGTGACACACACGCTGTCCGATGGGAATTGTGACACACACACTGTCCTGGGGGGTTTGTGACACACACATTGTCCAATGAGGTTTTTGACACACACGCTGTCCAATGGGGTTTGTGACACACACGCTGTCCAATAGGGTTTGTGACACAGACACTGTCTAATGGGGTTTGTGACACACACACTGTGCAATGGGGATTGTGACACACACACGCTGTCCAAAGGGGTTTGTGAGACACACGCTGACCAAATGGGTTTCTTACACGCACACTGTTCAATGTGGTTTGTGACACACATGCTGTGCAATGAGGACTGTGAACAAACAAACTGACCATAGGGGTTTGTGACACACACACTGTCCAATTGGGTTTGTGACACACACGCTGTCCAATGGGGTTTGTGACACACTCACTGACCAGTGCGGTTTGTGACACACACACGCTGTCCTATGGTGTTTGTGACACACACACTGCGCAATTGGGATTATGACACAAACACGCTGTCGAATCGGGTTTGTGACACACAAACTGTCCAATGGGGATTGTGACACACACGCTGTCCAATGGGGATTGTGACACACACAATGTCCAGGCCGGTTTGTGACACACACGCTGGCCAATGGCGTTTTTGACACACACACTGTCCAATGGGGTTTCTCACACACACTCTGTCCAATGGGGATTGTGACACACACACACTGTCCAATAGTTTTTGTGACACACACGCTGTCCAATGGGGTTTGTGACACACAGTCTGTCCCATGCGGTTTGTGACACACACACTGTCCAATTGGGATTGTGACACACACACGGTGTCCACTGGGGTTTGTGACACACAAACTGCCCAAGGGGGTTTGAGTCACACAAGATGTGCAATGGGGTTTGTGACACGCGCACTGTCCATTGGTGTTTGTGGCACACACACTGTCCAATGGCGTTCGTGACACACAGAGTGTCCACAGGGGTTTGTGACACACACGCTGTCCAATGGGGATTTTGACAGACACACTGTCCAGTGGGGTTTTTGCCACACACACTGTCACAAATGGCATTCGTGACACAAATACTGTGCACGGGGGTTTGTGACACACACACGCTGTCCAAAGGGGTTTGTTGCAGGGAAAAGTCCCAGCAGAGATCCAGACCCTAGCGGAAGGAGGAAGAAATGCGGCCGACCCAATATGAGTGATAAAGCATACTTCAACTTTATTGATGCACTGAGCTGGTTTATATAAGACTTACAATAATTATGCATACTCGTCATCTATTAATTGGATAGTATACAGTAATTATGCCTACTCGTCTTCTATTAATTGGATAGTATACAATAATTATGCCTACTCGTCTTCTATTGATTGGATAGTATACATAATGAGCTCAACCTTCTTGTGGTTTCTCTGGAATGCAACCTCCTCACCCTGCTAGAGATAATTCCCCAGCTTGTTTATCTAAACGCTCAGCTGAACCAGAGAGCAACCGCTCAGTACTTTTCCACTATGCTACACCAGACTCATGCTAACTAAGGCCTACTCATGCTAACTTAGAACAAAATTCTCCTGATACAATGGATCAATAGAGCCATGCCCCTTCTCTATTAGCCATGTCCCAACAATTCCCCCTTTTCTCTTTGGGCTAATAACACTTCCTTGCGAAAAGTAGCATCAATTATCTTTAAGCATAATTGCCTAATACATGAAAGACAACACATACCAATAAGCAATATAAGCAAAATAAAAGCAATTCCTACCAATAATGGTTTAAAGAATGACAACAGCCATGAAGGAAAACCTAGCGAGGCCCACCACCTAGCGATTGGATCACCATCAACTTGTAACTTCTGCATATGAGCTTGTAATTGCTGCAGCTGACTTTGAATTGATTTACTATGATCAGATAAATTGAAGCAGCACATACCATCAAAGTCCTCGCAACCATGACCTTGTGCCAAAAGCAAAAAATCTATTGCAGCTCTATTTTGAAGTACAGCATGTCGTATAGAGTCTAAATCAGTAGCTAAATCTGATAACACTTTAGAAGTCAAATTCGCTTGCTTCCCAACCCAGCAGGCTAATTTTCTTAAATTATTCGCATTCCACGCAGTCATTGCTCCTGGGACAAAAAAGGAGGCAAATATAGATTCTGTTCAGTTTGGAAGCATCACATTATCATCACAGTCTTTTGTGAACAATTCTCTTTTTACTCTAGTTCTGTTGAATTTGCCAATCATTTGCGATTTACTAGGCGCGAAGATAGTCAATTTGCCAAGATAGCAAGGACCCCCAACTGGTCTCCATGGAACACTTGTCCAAGCTCGATCACCACAAATAAGAAACATTCCTGGTGCTAACTTATTTGCTCCTGTGATATTAACCATATGAACACCTCCACTTTTTGCTGTTAAATTCCACCCATTCAAGGATGGAGTCACATTGGTAAATTGCACCCATTGAGGCGGTTCATTAGACAGATTGTACAAATAACTATATCCCCCAAAAGCTACTGCTCCTGTCCCATTATCTGCTTGATAAGCTGGTCTCACGTTTGAGCAATCAACACAATACGTGACATTTCCTATCTCTGCAGGTCCTAGTGACACTAATAAATCTAATTCTTGACCATTATTCGCAGAAGCATTTAGAGCCTTAAATAAGCAAGCTAATCGACAAGATGCATTATTAAAGGGTAAATGAGTTAAACAAGCATCAGGTTTCCCTATACAATTACAATTGTTCCAAACAGACACATTATACAATCCTGTAAGCATCTCAATAGATTCATTGACCGATAAAGGTATTCCAATCAAGCACGTCTTGAATGGCTCTTGAGCTGAAGCGAGACTCAGACAGAAATTAGGATTGCGCGTCTTATTGGCCCAAGTCAACCAAATGTTCTGTTGCTTCATCAACAAATGCGGGACAGCCGTTGCACCAATGACAGTCAAGATAAACACCATCAGTCCTTTAATGCTGGCCGAGTCCATTTTGCAGGTACCCATCTTGGCCCTGTAGGAGTAAGTACACACATGTATCCTCTGCCAATGTATTGAACTTCCGCAGGCCCTTTCCACTGTCCAGTTTCTGGGTCTCGATAAAACACCTTCATTTGAACAGTTACTTTCTTTGAGAGACCTGAATGCACTTTTACTGGTGGCTCCTCATCTGATCCAAATATACAGAGGTAATTTAAAACAAACAATGTTTTCATAACCCTTTCTTGACTGTCCGTGATACTTTGAAATTTCTGCAAATATTGCTTCAGCGTTTGATTCATTCTCTCTACAATTGCTTGTCCCGTTGGAGAATGTGGAATCCCTGTAACATGTTGTACTCCCCATAATTGACAGAATTTACGCATCTTCTCACTACAATAAGCTGGCCCATTATCCGTTTTAATCTGTGCTGGTACCCCCATTACAGCAAAACACGCCGTCAAGTGACAAATCACATGACTAGCTTTTTCCCCTGCCTGTGGCGTTGCCCATACAAAATGACTATACGTATCAACTGTAATATGTACATATTTGAGCCTACCCATTGAAGGCACATGCGTCACATCCATTTGCCATATCTCATTAGGACCCAAACCCCTAGGATTAACTCCTACACCTAGACCAGAACCATGATGACTACACTGAGGGCAAGTCCGTACAATTCCTTTAGCTTCCTCTACGGTGATCTTAAACTGTGAATGTAATCCTTTCGCGTTCTGATGGAACACACTATGTGATTCTCTAGCCTTGACAAAATCACTAACAGGGGCAGAACATGCTACCAACCTATCTGCTCTAGCATTCCCTTCTCCAAGGCCACAATCCCACATATGACTACGGATATGAATCACTGCATATGGTTTTGTTCTTCCTTGTACTAATGTATGCAACTGTCTAAACAGTTCTCCCAAGCGCAGTTGCTTAACATCCTTAATCTGAGAATCTTCTATCCTGTGTAACACACCCGCAACATACAGCGAATTGGTCACAATATTAATTGTTTCCTCTCTCCATTTCCCCATGGCCCATACAACAGCAGCAAGCTCCAATGTCTGCAAGGAATCTTCCGGAACAGCTTCCAGCAAGTGGTGGTGCCACTCACCACAAGCGATCCAGGTAACTGCAGCTCTTCTGGACCTTTTTCCTGCATCCGTAAACACTGTCTGGGCATCTTCTAGGGGTGATTTACTGCGGAGAGGTTTCTGCATCCATTCATTGTGACCAATAAACTGCACTATTGCCGCCTTTACAGGAGACAAGGATATAGTTGTAGCTGATGAGAATAAACACTCACACAACTCCTCGCTATTCTGAAGGTACCACTCTATTGCTTCTTTTTTCATCGGAACATATATTGTCTGCAACTCTTGCCCTGTGATCTGAATTACACGCTTCCTACCCCTCTTTATTAAATCTGCTAAGGTTTCGACCTTTTGCTGTATCGACTTTCTTGGCTGTAGCTTTGGAAATACCCATTCAAGTATCCCAAATTCCTCCCGCTCCCCCTTTTTCTCTTTATGCTGTGTAAGGGCCCCAATTAAATGACCATTTGTTTGAAAAACAGAAAAATCTACAGGTATTGCAGGGTCACGTCTCCTTGTAAAACCCAATGTTATTAAGTGAGCTAAATTCTGGATCATTTGTTTTTGCTCCTTAGAAAGATTCACCGGAGTGGAGGGATCGGTTCCACGCAACAATGGTCGTAACACCTCTAACTGCGCATTGGTAATACCCACGACAGGCCTCAACCATTGTAAATCCCCCATAAGCTTCTGAGCATCATGAAGTGTCCTAATATCAGTGGTAATATGCGGTTTCTGCGGTCGAATTTGGGAGTCAGTAATTTTCCACCCTAAGTACAACCACGGTTCTTGTCGCTGAATTTTTTCTTTAGCAATTACCAAACCTTCCTTATACAACTGACAATGTAAAAATTGCAATTGTTGCTCAGTAAAGTCTTGTTCTTGTGCAATAAGAATATCATCCATGTAGTGATACACCAACGCTGTAGGCCAGGCATCACGAATAGGACGCAACGCATTGTCCACAAACAATTGACACAATGTCGGACTATTTTTCATTCCTTGGGGTAACACAGTCCACTCAAACCGCTGAGTAGGAGCTTCCCTATTTATCGCTGGCAAAGTGAAGGCAAATCGCTGTGTATCAAGAAGGTGCAACGAAATAGTAAAAAAGCAATCCTTCAAATCCACAATTAACAGCTTCCAGTGTTCAGGAAGCATTGCCGGATTCGGAAGACCAGGCTGTAAGGCTCCCATCGGTTGCATTTGTGCATTTACAGCTCTCAAATCATGAAGCAGTTGAAACTTCCCTGATTTTTTCTTAATCACAAAAATAGGCGTATTCCATGGGCTTGTTGACAGTTGCAAATGTCCTTGACCAAATTGTTCTTGTACCAACTGATGTGCCGCTGCAAGACTTTCCATTTTCAACGGCCACTGCTCAATCCATACAGGGTCATCTGAAGTCCATTTAAGAGGGATCGGGAAAGCCCATTTTGCAGTGACCGTCAGTGAAAAGCCCTTTCAGTTGTCAAAATGACTCCTAGCTGATCCAGTATATCTCGACCTATTAGTCCATTTACACCTGCAGGAAGAGTCATTACTGTAACAAATGTATTGGCTTTTCTCCCGTCTATGATGAACAGAATACGTTCAATACTTTGACGTACTGATGAATGACCTCCTACTCCTTCAACGCCCCGTCCATAAGTTTTTTTGGCCAATCCTGAGGCCAGGCGCCCTCATCTACGATGGTCAAATCAGCCCCAGTGTCCAGTAACATTGTAAGTAAAATAAATTGTCCTCTAGATTCCATTCGAACTGACGCAGTTGGTCGCCGATTCATTGACATGGTTAGCATCACAGCAGGTCCTGTCGATCCAAATCCACCACCTCCTCTTTCTGAAGATAATGCTGGCGTCATGTCCCTTGTTAATTGCGGAAGTGGTATCAATTGTGCTATTTGACTACCCTTCGGAATGAAAATCGGAGGAAACAGTGTCTGAACCATAATTTGTACAATTCCTTTGTAATCGGCATCAATAAGTCCAGGGATAACCTTAAGGCCTTTCATACCACTCGACGAACGACCAATTAACAATGCCCCTTGTGATTGTCCATTAATTATTAAAGGTCCTTTAAAGGTAGACGGTATCTTTTGTGGCCGCTGATCGATCAAACTGATATCTACTGAGGTTGCCAAGTCCAATCCGAGGCTCCCGGCTGTTGCAGGTTGGAGCGTACCAGTGGAGCAGATGTCACTGTCATGTGGCGCTCTCTCTGTTGATCCTCTGACGTTTCGATTGCTGGAGCTGCCACTTTTGTCGGAGCGCGGTGGCTCGGCGCGCTCATTCTCCCGTTTCCCGAGAAACATGCTTCAGTATTGTGACTGCTAGATTTACAGTTCTCACACCAAACTCGAGCCGCCCGACAGTCACGGTGAAAGTGACCTTCTCTTCCACATCTGAAACATTAATTACTCCGTCTTCCCTCATTCGGGCGTGGTCGTCTTTCTGCTTCCACAGTAGTAGCATGTAACGGGGCTAATGCAGCAAATGCCTGTTGCTGGGCTTGCAGGAGGTCTCTCCCTAGCTTCTCCATAGCCTCTACCATCATGGCTTGTGGCCCTACCGGAACTCTGCTCATTCTGTCTAACATAGCTTCTATGGTAGCGTCTGCAGGTAACGTCACTAAGATACCTCTAGTTGCTGAATTTGCATTCTGCAATGCACACTGTCTTAACAAGGCTGCCCTCATCCAGCCTGGTACATCTGATTGTTCTATTGCTGAAGTAATCCTGTCTATAAATTGTGCAAATGATTCATCCCTTTCTTGCTTAATACTCATGTACGACGGAGATGGCTGTGATGTTTTAACATGCTCAATGGCTTCTCGAGCTGTTCTCATAGCCTCAGCACATTTTTCGGGGCCCATTTTTTCGGGGCTCGAACCTCAAGGAATGGTCCTAACCCCATTAACTGTTCTACCGTTGCATCGCTTAAAGGATCATTAGGATTTCTCGCTTGCTGCACAGAAGCCTCACAAAATCTCTGCCAATGTGCTTGCCACAACAACAACTGTGACTGTGTCATTATCATTCTCATTATTACCTTAATATCCTCCGGACACAATAACGTACTCCCGAACAAATAATTTAAAAGCTGTTTAGTCGGCTCTCCATGCAACCCTGATTCCGAAACTGTAGCTCTCAACTGCGACAATAATTTCCAACTAATCGGATTATACTGCCCATGCAAATCTCCATGTCTATCTCTCTCAAATAGCGCAGGGAACGCAAAAGGTGAATCTGGTCCAAAATCTCCATTTTCTGCAGCATCCTCCATTACCTTTTTCCAATTAACTAGTGCCAGACGCCTGACTGGTCTCTCAGATGTATCGTTCACAACTTTCTCCATCTCTGACTCACTTATACCTTTCTGATCGTTATACTCCTCACAACTTTGTTTCTGCTGCTGCGACTGCCGTACTTGATCTACACTCCAACCAGAACTCAACTCTGCTTTCTTTTTTACACGCACCGATTGCCAGCACGGAGAAACAGGAGCCTTACATGTACTAAATAACAAATCGTCTTGTCCTGAGGGTGGCAGCGTTGGCCCCCCTGAAAACGCAGATATGCCTGTTTCCATCGGCGGAGCGGAAGGCTCCATTTTATCGAGTTTATGTGAAGCTACCGCGGCTAAATTCTTTTCCACTTTATGACGCTTAATATTATTAATTACTTCCCTCCACGGTTTCATCAGTTTCTTAACTATTTTATCCTCGTCTATAACCATATCCCACAACACATCCCCCAATTTCCTCCACTCTCCTTCATCAAACAATAAATCAGGATCCTGAAAACACCCCTTAGTTTTCCCCGTTGCTACTAGACCAGCTAGCTGTTTAACGCAACTATGATCAACCCCTCGCTTTTCTGAAAAGCTTTGTAATAAATCTAGGGCTACTTCTAAATCCATTTCTCTGTTATTCATCATTTTAATCCGTTTCTCCGTTATTCATCATTTTAATCCATTTCTCCATTATTCATCATTTTAATCCGTTTCTCCATTATTCATCATCTTAATCTATTTCTCTGTTATTCATCACCTTAATCTATTTCTCCGTTATTCATCATTTTAATCTATTTCTCCGTTATTCATCACTATAGCACGGTACCTCTTGCTAAATTAAGAGACCTCTTGCAGCCCTTGTTTCCTGTAGCCCAGCACTGGCGAACTTCAGTCGGTTCAGTCTTCGCAGTCGACACACCGCAGCACAGTGTTCGGTCGCTCTTGCCCGCCGGTCGCTGCTTTCCCGGCGCCTTTTGCTTCTATCCGCCGCTTCAAGTCCCTGTTCGGGCGCCAATTGCAGAGAAAAGTCCCAGCAGAGATCCAGACCCGAGCGGACGGAGGAAGAAATGCGGCTGACCCAATATGAGTGATAAAGCATACTTCAACTTTATTGATGCACTAAGCTGGTTTATATAAGACTTACAATAATTATGCATACTCGTCATCTATTAATTGGATAGTATACAGTAATTATGCCTACTAGTCTTCTATTAATTGGATAGTATACAATAATTATGCCTACTCGTCTTCTATTGATTGGATAGTATACATAATGAGCTCAACTTTCTTGTGGTTTCTCTGGAATGCAACCTCCTCACCCTGCTAGAGATAATTCCCCAGCTTGTTTATCTAAACGCTCAGCTGAACCAGAGAGCAACCGCTCAGTACTTTTCCACTATGCTACACCAGACTCATACTAACTGAGGCCTACTCATGCTAACTTAGAACAAAATTCTCCTGATACAATGGATCAATAGAGCCATGCCCCTTCTCTATTAGCCATGTCCCAACAGTTTGTGACACACACGCTGACCAATCGGGTTTGTTACATACACACTGTGCAAAGTGGTTTGTGACACACATGCTGTCCAAAGGGGATTGCGAACACACAAACTGACCAGGGGGGTTTGTGACACACACAGTATCCAATGGGGTTTGTGACACACACTCTGTCCAATGGGCTTGTGACACACACGCTGTCCAATAGTGTTTGTGACACACACACACTTTCCAATGGCATTTGTGACACACACACTCTCCAAAGGGGTTTGTCACACACACACTGTCCAATGAGTATTGTGACGCACACACACTGTCCAATGGGGATTGTGACACACACACTGTCCGGGGGGGTTTGTGACACACACATTGTCCAAAGGGGTTTGTGACACACACGCTATCCTATGGGGTTTGTGACACATACACTGTACAGAGGGCCTTGTGACACACACACTCTGTCCAATGGGCTTGTGATACACACGCTGTCCAATAGTGTTTGTGACACACACACACTTTCCAATGGCGTTTGTGAAACACACACTGTCCAAAGGGGTTTGTCACACACACGCTGTCCAATGGGGATTGTGACACACACACGCTGTCGAATCGGGTTTGTGGCACACAAACTGTCCAATGGGGATTGTGACACACACACTGTCCAATGGGGTTTGTGACACACACGCTGTCCGATGGGAATTGTGACACACACACTGTCCGATGGGAATTGTGACACACACACTGTCTAGGGGGGTTTGTGACACAGACACTGTGTAATGGGGATTGTCACACACACACTGTCCAATGGGGATTGTGACACACACACGCTGTCGAATCGGGTTTGTGGCACACAAACTGTCCAATGGGGATTGTGACACACACACTGTCCAATGCGGATTGTGACACACACACGCTGTCCAATGGAGTTTGTGACACACACACTGTCCAGTGGGGTTTGAGACACACAAATTGTCTAATGGCGTTGGTAATACACAAACTGTCCAATGGGGTTTGTGACACACATGCTGTCAAATGGTGATTGTGACACACACACTGTCCATAGGGCTTTTTGACACACACGATGTCCAAGTGGTTTGTGAAACACACGCTGTCCAATGGGGTTTGTGACACACAAACTGTCAAGGTGGGTTTGTGACACACACACTGCTCAAAGGGGTTTGTGACACACACGCTGTCCAATGGTGTTTGTGACACGCATGCTGTCCAATGGTGTTTGTGACACACACGCTGTCCAATGGGGATTGTGACACAAACACACTGCCCAAGGGTGTTTGTGATTCGGATGCTGTCCAATGGGGTTTGTGACACACACTCTGTCCAATGGGGTTTCTGCCACACACACACTGTCCAATGGGGACTGTGACACACAAACGCTGACCAATGGGGTTTGTGACACACAAACTGTCCAATGGGGTTTGTGACACACACACGCTGTCCGATGGTGTCTGTGAACACTCATGGTTTCCAAAGGGTCTTGTGACACACACAGTGTCCATGGGGGATTGTGACACACACAAACTCTGTCCAATGGGGTTGGTGACACACAAACTGTCCACACACGCTGTGCAATGGTTTTTGTGACACACACACAGTGTCTAATGGTGTTTCTGACACTGTTACTTTTCAAAGGGGTTTGTTACAGACAAAATGTCTAGGGGGGTTTGTGACACAGACACTGTGTAATGGGGATTGTCGCACACACACTGTCCAGGGGGGTTTGTGACACACAAACAGTCCAATTGGGTTTGTGACACACACACTGTCTAGGGGGGTCTGTGCCACACACGCTGTCCAATGTGGTTTGTGACACAAAGGCTGTCCAATGGGTTTTTTGACACAGAGACTCATCAGGGGTGTTTGTGACACACACGCTATCCAATGGGAATTGTGACACACACATGGCGTCCAATGGTGTTTGTGACACGGATGCTTTTCAATGCGGTTTGTGACACACACACTGTCCAGGGGGGATTGTGACACAGACACTGTCCAAGGGGGATTGTGACAGACAAGTTGTCCAATTGGGTATGTGACACACACGGTGTCCTGGGGGGTTTGTGACACACACGCTATCGAATATGGTTCGTGACACACAGACTCTCCAGGGGTATTTGTGACACACACAATGTCCAATGGGTATTATGACACACACACTTTGTCCACTTGGGTTTGTGACACACACACTGTCCAATGGGTATTATGACACACACACTCTGTCCAAAGGGGATTGTGACACACACACTGTCCAATAAGGATTGTGACACACACAAATGATGTCCAATGGGGTTGGTGACACAGAAAGTGTCCAATGGGGTTTGTGACATACACGCTGTCCAATGGGGATTATGGCACATACACGATGTCCAATGGTGTTTTTGACACGGATACTGTCCAATGGCGTTTGATACACACACACTGTACAGGGGGGTTTGTGACACAGACACTGTCCAATGGGGTTTGTGACACACACGGTGTCCAACGCGGTTTGTGACACACAGGCTGTCCAGGTGTGTTTGTGACACACACGCTGCCCAATGCGGTTTGTGACACACACAGTGTCCAATGGGTATTATGACACACACACTCTGTCCAAAGGTGTTATTGACACACACACTATTCAATGGGTTTTGTGGCACACACATGCTGTCCAATGGGGTTTGTGACACACAAACTGTCAAGGTGGGTTTGTGACACACACACTGCTCAAAGGGTTTTGTGACGCACACACTGTCCAATGGTGTTTGTGACACACACACACTGTCCAATGGTGTTAGTGAACACACATGCTTTCCTATGGGTCTTGTGACACACACACTGTACAGGGGGCTTTGTGACACACATGATGTCCAATGGGATTTGTGACTGCACACTGTCCAGTGGGGATTGTGACACACACACGCTGTCCAAAGGGGATAGTGACACACACATGCTGTCCAATGGTGTTTGTGACACGGATTCTGTCCAATGGGGTTTGTGACACACACACTGTCCAACGGGCTTTGTGAAACACACACTGTACAAGGGGTTAGTGACACACACACTTTCCTTTGGTTTTGTGACACACACACAATATCCAATGCGGTTTGTGACACACACACTGTCTAATGGGGTTTGTGATACACACACGCTTTCCAATGGTGTATGTGACACGCATGCTGTCCAATGCGGTTTGTGACACACACACGGTGTCTAATGGTGTTTCTGACACAGATACTTTTCAATGGGCTTTGTTACAGACACAAAGTCTAGGGGGCGTTTGTGACAAAGACACTGTCCAAGGGGGCTTGTGACAGACAAGTTGTCTAATGGGGTATGTGACAAACACACTGTCCTGGGGTGTTTGTGACACACACGCTGTCCAATGTCGTTCGTGACACACAGAATCTCCAGGGGTATTTGTGACACACAGACTGTCCAATGGGGTTTGTCACACACACACTGTCCAGGTGGGTTTCTGACACAAACGCTGTCCAATGGGGATTGTGACACACACAAATTCTCTCCAATGGGGTTGGTGACACACAAACTGTCCAATGGTGTTTGTGACACACACGGTGATACAATGGGGATTAGGACACACACACGATGTCCAATGGTGTTTGTGACACGGATGCTGTCCAATGGCGTTTGTTACACACACACTGTACAGGGGGATTTGTGACACAGACGCTGTCCAATGGCGATTAGTGACACACACGGTGTCCAACGCGGATTGTGACACACACACTGTCCATGGGGGATTGTGACACACACAAACTCTGTCCAATGGGGTTGGTAATACACAAACTGTCCAATGGGGATTGTGACACACACACTGTGCAATGGGGACTGTGACACACACAGGCTGTCCAAAGGGGTTTGTGAGACACACGCTGACCAAATGGTTTTCTCACACGCACACTGTTCAATGTGGTTTGTGATACACACGCTGTCCAATGGGGTTTGTGACACACACACTGTCCAGGGGGGTTTGTGACACACACGCTGTCCAATGGCGTTCGTGACACAAATACTGTGCACGGGGGTTTGTGACACACACGCTGTCCAATGGGGTTTGTGACACATTCTCTGTCCCATGGGGTTTGTGACACACACACTGTCCAATGGCGATTATGACACACAGACGCTGTCCAATGGTGTTTGTGACTCACACACTTTCCGATGTGGTTTGTGAAACAAACACTGTTCAATATGGATTGTGACACACTTACGCTGTCCCATGGGGACTGTGACACTCAAACTGTCCAGGGGTGTTTGTGACACACACGGTGTCCAGTGGGGATTGTGACACACACACTATCCAATGGGGTTTGTCACACACATGCTGTCCAGAGGGGTTTGTGACACACACACTGTCCAATGGGGTTTGAGACACACACACTTTCCAATGGGGTTTGTGACACTCACACTGCGCATTTGGGATTATGAAACACACACGCTGTCGAATCGGGCTTGTGACACACAAACTGTGCACTGGGGATTGTGACCCACACTCTATCCAATGGGGATTGTGACACACACACGTTCCAATGGGTTTTGTTACACACACGATATCCAATGGGGATTGTGACACACACAATGTCCAGGACGGTTTGTGACACACACACTGTCCAATGGGGTTTGTCACACACACAATATCCAATGGGGTTTCTCACACACACTCTGTACAATGGACTTTGTAGCACACACAATCTATCCACTGGGGTTTGTGAACACACACGCTGTCCAATCTGGATTGTGGCAAACAGGCTGTACAATGGAGATTGTGACACACTCTGTCCAGGTGGGTTAATGGTAATCACACTGTCCAATGGGGTTTGTGACACACACTCTGTCCCATGCGGTTTGTGATGCACACACTGTCCAATTGGGATTGTGACACACACACGCTTTCCACTGGGGTTTGTGACACAAACTGCCCAAGGGGGTCTGTGTCACACACGATGTTTGTGAACACACACGCAGTCCAATGGGGATTGTGACACACACACTGTACATGGGTGTTTGTGACACACACACTGTCCAGGGGGGGTTGTGACACACACACTGCGCATTTTCGATTATGACACACACATGCTGTCGAATAGGGCTTGTGATACACAAACTGTCCACTGGGGATTGTGACACACACGCTATCCAATGGGGATTGTGACACATACATTTTCCAATGGGGTTTGTGACACACACGCTGTCCAATGGGCATTGTGACACACACAATGTCCAGGACGGTTTGTGACAAACACACTGTCCAATGTAGTTTGTCACACAAACACTGTCCAATGGGGTTTCTCACATACACTCTGTCCAATGGACTTTGTGACATAAACTCTGTCCAACAGGGTTTGTGAACACACACGCTGTCCAATGGGGATTGTGACAAACAGGCTGTACAATAGGGTTTGTGACACACACAATCTGTCCAATGGGCTTCTGACACACACGCTGTCCACTGGTGATTGTGACACACACACTGTTCAGGGGGGTTTGTGATACACACACTGTCCAATGGCGTTTGTGAGATACAGTGTCCACGGGGGTTTGTGACACACACGCTGTCCAATGGGTTTTGTGACAGATACACTGTCCAATGGGTATTGTTACACACACATGCTGTCCAATGGGGTTTGTGACACACACACTTTCCAATGGGAACTGAGAGACTCGCCCTGTCCAATGGGTCGTGTGACACACACGCTGTCCAATGGGGCTTGTGACACACATGAGTCCAGTTGTGTTTGTGAAACACATGCTGTCCAATAGAGTTTGTGACACAAACATGCTATCAAATGGGGTTTGTGACACACACACCTTCTAATGGGCTTTTTGACACAAACGCTATCCAATGGGTTTTGTGACATATACACTTTACAGTCGGGTTTGTGACATACACACACTATCCAATGGATTTTGTGACACACACATTTTCCAATGGGGTTTGTGACACACGCACTGTCCAATATGGATTGTGACACACACACGCTCTCCCATGGGGTTTCTGACACACACGCTGACCAATTGGGTTTGTTACATACACACTGTCCAAGGGGATTTGTGACACACATGCTGTCCAATGGGGATTGTGACACACACACTGTCCGGGGGGGTTTGTGACACACACGCTATCCAATGGGGATTGTGACACACACACTGTCCGGGGGGGTTTGTGACACACACGCTATCCAATGGGGATTGTGACACACACGCTGTCCAATAGGGTTTGTGACACACACACTGTCCAATGAGGTTTGTGACACACACACTGTGTAATGGGGATTGTGACACAAACACGCTGTCCAAAGGGGGTTGTGACACACACGCTGACCAATTGGGTTTGTTACACAGATATTGTCCAATGGTTATTGTGACACACACACTGTCCAATGGCGTTCGTGACAGTCACAGTGTCCACGGGGGTTTGTGACACAGACACTGTCCAGTGGCGATTGTGACACACACACTGTCCAGGGGGGTTTGTGACATACACACTGTCCAATGGCGTTCGTGGCACAAATAGTGTTCACGGGAGTTTGTGACACACACGCTGTCCAATGGGGTTTGTGACACACACACTGTCCAATGGGGTTTGTGACACACACTCTGTCCAATGGGGTTTGTGCCACACACCTTGTCCGATGGGGTTTGTGACACACACACTGTCCGGGGGCGTTTGTGACAGACGCACTGTGCAATGGGATTTGTGATACACACACTGTCCAAAGGGTATTGTTACACACACACTCTGTCCAATGGGGTTTGTGACACACACACTGTCGGGTGGGGTTTGTGACACACACGCTGTCCAATAGGGTTTGTGACACAAACACTGTCCAATGAGTTTTGTGACACACACATTGTGTAATGAGGATTGTGACACACACAAGCTGTCCAAAGGGGTTTGTGACACACACGCTGTCCAATGGGGATTGTGAACACACAAACTGACCAGGGGGGTTTGTGAAACACACACTGTCCAATTGGGTTTGCGACACACATGCTGTCCAAAGGGGTATGTGACACACACACTGATAAGGGGGGTTTGTGACACATACACGCTGTCCTATGGGTTTTGTGTCACACACACTCTCCAATGGTGTTTCTGACACACACGTTGTCAAATGGGGTTTGTGACACACACACTGACCATTGGGGTTTGTACCACACACATCGCTGTCAAATGGGGTTTGTGACACACACACTGTCCATAGGAGTTTGTGACACAGACGCTGTCCAATGGGGTTTGTGACACACACACTGTCCAATGGGTTTTGTGAAACACACTCTGTCCATTGTGGTTCGTGACACACAGACTCTCCAGCGGTATTTGTTACACACACACTGTCCAATGGGTATTATGACACACACACTCCGTCCACTTGGGTTTGTGACACACACGCTGTCCGATGGGTTTTATGACACACACACTCTGTCCAATGGGTTTTGTGACACACACACAAACTGTCCAATGGGGTTTGTGACACACACGCTCTCCAATGGGGATTATGACACACACACGATGTCCAATGTTATTTGTGACAAGGATGATGTCCAATGGCATTTGTTACACACACACTGTATAGGGGGGTTTGTGACACAGACACTGTCCAATGGCGATTGTGACACACATGGTGTCCAACGCGGTTTGTGACACACAGACTGTCTAGTGTGTTTGTGACAAATACGCTGTCCAATGCGGTTTGTGACACACACGCTGACCAGGTGAGTTTGTGACACAAACGCTGTCCAGTGGGGTTTGTGACACACACACAGTCCAGGTGGGTTTGTGACACACACTCTGTCCAATGGGGTTTGTGACACAGAGACTCTCCACGGGTGTTTGCGACGCACACGCTGTCCAGAGGGGTTTGTGACACACACACTGTCTAAAAGGGTTTGTGATACACACACGCTTTCCAATGGTGTCTGTGACACGCATGCTGTCCAATGGTGTTTGTGACACACACACTGTCCAGGGGGTTTGTGACACACACACTGTCCGATACGGTTTATGACACACATACGCAATCCAATGGGGTTTGCGACAGACACACTGTTCAATGGGGTTTGTGACATACACACGCTGTCCAATGGGGTTTGTGACATATATACTTTCCAATGGGGTTTCAGACACACACACGCTGTACAATGTTGTTTGTGACACACACGCTGTCCAATGGGGTTTGTGACACACAAACTGTCAAGGTGGGTTTGTGACACAAACACTGCTCAAAGGGGTTTGTGACACACACGCTGTCCAATGGTGTTTGTGACACGCAGTCTGTCCAATGGTGTTTTTGACAATGTGTTATGTCCAATGGGGATAGTGACACACACATGCTGCCCAATGGGGTTTGTGACACACACACACTGTCCGATGGTGTTTGTGACGCGGATGCTTTTCAATGGGATTTGTTACACACACACTATCCGGGGGGGGTTGTGACACAGACAATGTCCAAGGGGGATTTTGACAGACACGTTGTCCAATGGGGTATGCGACACACACACTGTCCTGGGGGTTTGTGACACACACGCTGTCCAGAGGGGTTTGTGACACACACACTGTCCAATGGGTATTATGACACACACACTCCGTCCACTTGGGTTTGTGACACACACACTCTGTCCAATGGGTTTTGTGACACAAACATTATCCAATGGGTTTTGTGACCCAGACGCTGTCCAATGGGGACAGTGACACACACACGCTGTCCAATGCTGTTGGTGACACACATGCTGTCTAAGGGTGTTTGTGACACACATACTGTCCAAAGGTGTTTGTGACACACACGCTGTCCAATGTGGTTTGTGAAACACACGCTGTCCAAAGGGGTTTGTGACACACAAAAGGTCAAGGTGGGAATGGGACACACACAGTGTTCAAAGGGGTTTGTAACACACATGATGTCCAATGGTGTTTGTGACAGGCATGCTGTCCAATGGTGTTTGTGACACGGATGCTTTTCAATGGGGTTTGTTACACACACGCTGTCCAGGGGGCTTTGTGACACAGACACTGTCCAAGGGGGATTGTGACAGACACGTTTTCCAATGGGGTATGTGACACACACACTGTCCTGGGGGGTTTGTGACACACACACTGTCCAATGGGTATTATGACACACACACTCTGTCCAATGGGGTTTGTGACACAAACACTGTTCAATGGGTTTTGTGACAAACACACGCTGTCCAATGGGGATTGTGAACACACTCACTGTCCAATGGGGATTGTGACACACACACTGTACAGGGGGTTTGTGACACACCTTCTGTCTATTGTGATTTTGTGACCCAGACGCTGTGTAATGGGGACAGTGACACACACATGCTGTCCAATGGTGTCTGTGACACGCATGCTGTCCAACGGTGTTTGTGACACACACACTGTCCAGAGGGGCTTGTGACACACACGCTCTCCAGTGTGGTTTGTGAAACACATGCTGTCCAAAGGGGTTTGTGACACACAAACTGTCAAGGTGGTCATGGGACACACACACTGTTCAATGAGGTTTGTGACACACACGCTCTCCAATGGGGATTGTGACACACACACGGTGTCCAATGGTGTTTGTGACACGGTTTCTGTCCAATGGGGTTTGTGGCACACACGCTGTCCAATGGTGTTTGTGACTCGGATGCTGTCCAATGGGGTTTGTGACACACAGGATGTCCAATGGGGTTTGTGACACACACATGCTGTCCGATGGTGTTTGTGACACGCATGGTTTCCAAGGGGACTTGTGACACAGACACTGTCCAGGGGGCTTTGTGACACACACGCTGTCTGATGGGATTTGTGACACACACGCTGTCCAATGTGGATTATGACACACACAAGCTGTCCAATGGTGTTTCTGACTCAGATACCTTTCAATGGGGTTTGTTACAGGCACAATGTCTAGGGGGGTTTGTGACACAGACACTGTCCAATGGGGATTGTCATACACACACTGTCCAGGGGGTTTTGTGACACACACGCTGTCCAATGTGATTCGTGACACACACGCTGTCCAATAGGGATTGTGACATACACACGCTGTCCAACGGGGTTCGTGACACACACACTGTCCAGTGAGGTTTGTGGTACACACTCTGTTCAATGGGGTTAGTGACACACACACTTTCCTTTGGTTTTGTGACACACACAATACCAATGGGGTTTGTGACACACACACTGTCTAAAGGGGTTTGTGATACACACACGCTTTCCAATGGTGTATGTGACACGCATTCTTTCCAAAGTGGTTTGTGACACACACACTGTCCATGGGGGATTGTGACACACACAAACTCTGTCCAGTGGGGTTGGTGATAAACAAACTGTCCAATGGGGTTTGTGATACAGACGCTGTCCAATGGGGATTGTGACACACACACGCTGTCCAATGGTGTTTGTGACACGGATGCTTTTCAATGGGATTTGTTACAGACACACTGTCCAGGGGGGTGTGTGACACAGACACTGTCCAAGGGGGATTGTGACAGACACGTTGTCCAATGGGGTATGTGACAAACACTGTCCTGGGGGGTTTGTGACACACACGCTGTCCAGAGGGGTTTGTGACACACACACTGTGCAGGGGGTTTTGTGACACACACACTGTCTAAGGGGGTCTGTGACACACATTCTGTCCAATGTGGTTTGTGACACACACACTGTGACCAATGGGTATTATGACACACACACTCTGTCCAATGGGGTTTGTGACACACACACTGTCCAATGGGTATTATGACACACACACACTGTCCAATGGGGTTTGTGACACACACACTGTCCAATGGGTATTATGACACACACACGCTGTCCAATGGGGATTGTGACACGCACACGCTGTCCAATGGTTTTTTTGACACAAACATTATCCAATGGGGTTTGTGAGACACACGCTGTCCAAAGGGTTTTGTGACACACAAAATGTCAAGGTGGGTTTCTGACACACACACTGTTCAAAGGGGTTTGTAACATACACGATGTCCAATGGGGTTTGTCAAACGCATGCTGTGCAATGGTGTTTGTGACACGGATGCTTTTCAATGCGGTTTTTTACACACACACTGTCCAGGGGGCTTTGTGACACAGACAGTCTCCAAGGGGGATTGTGACACACATATTCTGTGTTACGGGGTTTGTGACACAAACACTGTTCAATGGGTTTTGTGACAAACACAAGCTGTCCAATGGGGATTGTGAACACACTCACTGTCCAATGGGGATTGTGACACACACACTGTACAGGGGGTTTGTGACACAGTCTCTGTCCGCTGTGGTTTTGTGACGCAGACGGTGTCCAATGGGGACAATGACACACACATGCTGTCCAATGGTGTTTGAGACACGCATGCTGTCCAATGGTGTTTGTGACACACACACTGTCCAGAGGGTTTTTGTGACACACACACTGTCCAATGGGTATTATGACAAACACACACTGTTCAATGGGGTTCGTGACACACAGAATCTCCAGGGGTATTTGTGACACACACACTGTCCAATGGGTATTATGACACACACACTCTGTCCACTTGGGTTTGTGACACACACACTGTCCAATGGGTATTATGACACACACACTCTGTCCAATGGAGTTTGTGACACACACACTGTCCAGGTAGGTTTGTGACACACACGCTGTCCAATGGGGATTGTGACACACACAAATTCTGTCCAAAGGGTTTTGTGACACAAACAGTATCCAATGGGGTTTGTGACCCAGACGCTCTCCAATGGGGACAGTGACACACACACGCTGTCCAATGGTGTTTGTGACACACACAATGTCCAAAGGAGTTTGTAACACACACACTGTCCAATGTGGTTTGTGAAACACACGCTGTCCAAAGGGTTTTGTGACACACAAAATGTCAAGGTGGGTTTGTGACACACACACTGTTGAAAGGGGTTTGTAACACACACGATGTCCAATGGTGTTTGTGACACGCATGCTGTCCAATGGTGTTTGTGACACGGATGCTTTTCAATGGGGTTTGTTACACACACGCTGTCCAGGGGGCTTTGTGACACACACACAGTCTAAGGGGGATTGTGAGAGACACGTTTTCCAATGGGGTATGTGACACACACACTGTCCTGGGGGGTTTGTGACACACATGCTGTCCAATGTGGGTCGTGACACAGAGACTCTCCAGGGGTGTTTGTGACACACACGCTGTCCAGAGGGGTTTGTGACACACACACTGTCCAATGGATATTATGACACACACACTCTGTCCAATGGGGTTTGTGACACACACACACTGTCCAACTGGGATTGTGACGAACACACTCTGTCCAATGGGGTTTGTGGCACACACACTGTCCAATGGGGTGTGTGACACACAGGCTGTCCAATGGGGTTTGTGACACACACACGCTGTCCGATGGTGTTTGTGACACGCATGGTTTCCAATGGGTCTTGTGACACAGACACTGTCCAGGGGGCCTTGTGACACACACGCTGTCCAATGGGATTTGTGACACACACGCTCTCCAGTGTGGTTTGTGAAACACACGCTGTCCAAAGGGGCTTGTGACACACACGCTGTCCAATGTTGTTTGTGACACACACGCTGTCAAATGGGGTTTGTGAAACACACACTGTCCATGGGGGATTGTGACACACACAAACTCTGTCCAGTGGGGTTGGTGATACACAAACTGTCCAATGGGGTTTGTGACACACACACTGTCCAATGGGGATTGTGACACGCACACGGTGTCTAATGGTGTTTCTGACACAGATACTTTTCAATGGGGTTTGTTACAGACAAAATGTCTAGGGGGGTTTGTGACACAGACACTGTCCAATGGGGATTGTGACACACACACTGTCCAGGGGGGTTTGTGACACACACACTGCCCAATGGGGTTTGTGACACACACACTGTCTAGGGGGGTCTGTGACACACACGCTGTCCAATGGGGTTAGTGACATACAGGCTGTCCAATGGGGTTTGTGACATAGAGACTCTTCAGGGGGGTTTTTGACACACACGCTGTCCAATGGGGATTGTGACACATACGGTGTCCAATGGTGTTTGTGACACGGATGCTTTTCAATGGGATTTGTTACACACACACTGTCCAGGGGGGTTTTTGACACACACACTGTCCAGGGGGTTTTGTGACACACACACTGTCCAAAGGGGTTTCTGACACACACACTGTCTAGGGGAGTCTGTGTCACACATGCTGTCCAATGTGGTTCGTGACACACACACTGTGTCCAATGTGTATTGTGACACACACACTCTGTCCAATGGGGTTTGTGACCCACACACGGTTCAATGGTTTTTGTGACACACACACGCTGTCCAATGGGGATTGTGACACACATACTGTCCAATGGGGATTGTGACACACACACGCTGTCCAGTGGGTTTTGTGACACAAACATTATCCAATGGGGTTTGTGAAACACACGCTGTCCAAAGGGGTTTGTGACACACACACTGTTCAAAGGGGTTTGTAACATACATGATGTCCAATGGTGTTTGTCAAACGCATGCTGTGCAATGGTGTTTGTGACACGGATGCTTTTCAATGCGGTTTGTTACACACACACTGTCCAGGGAGCTTTGTGACACAGACACTGTCCAAGGGGGATTGTGACACACACACTCTGTGTAATGGGTTTTGTGACACAAACCCTGGTCAATGGGTTTTGTGACACACACACGCTGTCCAATGGGGATTGTGAACACACACACTGTCCAATGGGGATTGTGACACACACACTGTACAGGGAGTTTGTGACACAGTGTCTGTCCATTGTGGTTTTGTGACCCAGACACTGTCCAATGGGGACAGTGACACACACACGCTGTCCAATGGTGTCGGTGACACGCATGCTGTCCAATGGTGTTTGTGACACACACACTGTCCAGAGGGGTTTTGTGACACACACACGCTCTTCAATGGGGTTTGTGACATACACACGCAATCCAATGGGGTTTGTGACATATACACTTTCCAATGGGGTGTCTGACACACACACGCTGTCCAATGTTGTTTGCGACACACACGCTGTCAAATGGGTTTTGTGACACACACACAGTGTCCAATGGGGATTGTGACGCACACACGCTGTCCAATGGGATTTGTGACACACACACTGTCCAATGGGGTTTGTGACACACACACAGTCCAGGTGAGTTTGTGACACACACTCTGTCCAATGGGGTTTGTGACACAGAGACTCTCCAGGGGTATTTGTGACACACATGCTGTCCAGAGGGGTTTGTGACACACACACTGCCCAATGGGTATTATGACACACACACTCCGTCCACTTGGGTTTGTGACACACACACTGTCCAATGGGTATTATGACACACACACTCTGTCCAATGGGGTTTGTGACACACACACTGTACAGGGGGTTTGTGACACACCTTCTGTCCATTGTGGTTTTGTGACCCAGAAGCTGTTCAATGGGGACAGTGACACACACACACTGTCCAATGGGTTTTGTGAAATGCATGCTGTCCAACGGTGTTTGTGACAGACACACTGTCCAGAGGGGTTTGTGACACACACGCTGTCCAGTGTGGTTTGTGAAACTCACGCTGTCCAAAGGGGTTTGTGACACATAAACTGTCAAAGTGGGTTTGTGACACACACACTGTTCAAAGGGGTTTGTGAAACACACGCTGTCCAATGGGGATTGTGAGACACACACTTTCCAATGGGGTGTCTGACACACACACACTGTCCGATGTTGTTTGCGACACACACGCTGTCAAATGTGTTTTGTGACACAAACATCGTCCAGTGGGGTTTGTGACACACAGGCTGTCCAATGGGTTTTGTGACATAGAGATTCTTCAGGGGTGTTTGTGACACACACGCTGTCCAATGGGGATTGTGACACACACACGCTGTCCAATGGGGTTTGTGACACGGATGCTTTTCAATGGGGTTTGTTACACACACACTCTCCAGGGGGTTTTGTGACACAGACACTGTCCAAAGGGGATTGTGACAGACACGTTGTCCAATGGGGTATGTGACACACACACTGTCCTGGGGGGTTTGTGACACACACACTGTCCAATGTGGTTCGTGACACAGAGACTCTCCAGGGGTGTTTGTGATACACACACGCTGTGCAATGGGGTTTGTCACACACACTAAGTCCCATGGGGATTGTGAGACACACACAGCGTCCAATGGGGTTTGTGAGACACGTTCTGTCCAATGGGGTTTGTGTCACACACACGCTTTCCAAATGGGATTGTGACACACACACGCTGTCCGATGGTGTTTGTGACACGGATTCTGTCCAACGGGGTTCGTGACACACACACTGTCCAGTGAGGTTTGTGACACACACGCTTTCCAATGGGGTTAGTGACACACACACTTTCCAATGGGTTTTGTGACACACGCACAATATCCAATGGGGTTTGTGACACACACACTTTCCAGTGGGGTTTGTGATACACACTCTGTCCAATGGGTTTTGTGACACGCACACTGTCTAATGGGGTTTGTGACACACACACTTTCCAATGGGGTTTCTGACACACACACGTTGTCCGATGGTGTTTGTGACACGGATTCTGTGACACGGAGCATGACCACTTTGCAGAGCTCCACTGGGCCCTTTTGGCTCGGTTCCTACCTCCTCAAGCACCAGGAAGATGGCCTCTCCTGCCCTGCAGCTGCGGGGAGGAAGTCTTTTTTTCCCCCCATGTGGGACACCAAGCGTCTCTGGGGGTGTTTTGCCTTCCTCTGCAGCATTGAGCATGGCCCGCTTGCCACGGCTTCTTTGGGCCATTTGGGCTGGGTGCCTGCTGCTCCACGAGGTGGCCCTAAACTTAGCTAGAACAGCCTACCTAAACCAGCATAGAACAACTCACCTAAAGCAACCTTCAACAACTGGAAACAACCAACCTTGAAGAAGCTAAAGCAATCTACCTTCCAAATCTTCAAAGAACCGGACCTGAACAACCAAACAAGAACCTGAAACAACCTATACCATATGACCTGAAACAAGGTAAATCAAGGTGAAGCAAGCAACCTAAAGCAAAACCAAACTAGCAGCCTTCCATGATGTGAAAGAAGCAAGCTGAAACAACATGAAAGCTCTGCCAAACAGACAGCCTCCAAAGACACAAGCAGCCTGATAGAGCATAACACCTGTGAAAGAACACGCCACAAAAAACCCAAGCAACCTAAAGCAAGAAAAGGAGTGGAAAGGTAAGGGGAGGGGAGGGGAGGGGAGGGGAGGGGAGGGGAGGGGAGGGGAGGGGAGGGGAGGGGAGGGGAGGGGAAGGGAGGGGAGGGGAGGGGAAGGGAGGGGAGGGGAGGGGAGGGGAGGGGAGGGGAGGGGAGGGGAGGGGAGGGGAGGGGAGGGGAGGGGAGGGGAGGGGAAGGGGAGGGGAGAGGAGTGGAGGGGAGGGAAAGGAAGGGGAGGGAAAGGAAGGGGAGGGAAGGGAAGGGGAGGGAAGGGAAGGGAAGGGGAGGGAAGGGAAGGGGAGGGAAGGGAAGGGAAGGGGAGGGAAGGGAAGGGGAGGGGAGGGGAGGGGAGGGAAGGGAAGGGAAGGGAAGGGAAGGGAAGGGAAGGGAAGGGAAGGGAAGGGAAGGGAAGGGAAGGGAAGGGAAGGGAAGGGAAGGGAAGGGAAGGGAAGGGAAGGGAAGGGAAGGGAAGGGAAGGGAAGGGAAGGGAAGGGAAGGGAAGGGAAGGGAAGGGAAGGGAAGGGAAGGGAAGGGAAGGGAAGGGAAGGGAAGGGAAGGGAAGGGAAGGGAAGGGAAGGGAAGGGAAGGGAAGGGAAGGGAAGGGAAGGGAAGGGAAGGGAAGGGAAGGGAAGGGAAGGGAAGGGAAGGGAAGGGAAGGGAAGGGAAGGGAAGGGAAGGGAAGGGAAGGGAAGGGAAGAAGGAGAGTGAGAGAAGAGGAATGAAGAGAAGAAAGAAGAGACATGCGCCCAGATGAGGGGTTAGTGAGAGAGGATGGGACAGAGAACAGGATGAGTAGGAAATAAGGCAAGGCAAGGACAGGCATGGACAGACAAGGACAGGCAAGGCTAGGCTGCAGGACATTTTTTGTTGCTTTATAGTTTCTAGCACATTCGTCTTCAGACGAGGAGGAAAGCCATAAGACCTAATGGATTAGGCCTAAGCAAAAACTCCAGCTACTTGAGACACTTAGACTAAGCCTAAAATATGAAGATCTCTCCATAAGGATGGTTTTTATACTGTACTTCCACAATCTGTGGCAGTACAAAAAAATAAGCTGCAGATCTCATTAGGCTGAATCAGGGTGGTTTGGTGCAGGGATCATGCATATCATGGGAATATTTCACCATTTCTGCTCTGGTTTAAAGTGTATTACTTCAAAACACCCATCTGATGACATCCTTTCAAGAGCAAAGGGAGCAATTTGCAGAATTCCACTTTTTGCGGAATTGAGAAATTGCTGAGCTGACACCAAGTCCTGCAGTGTCCCTGTCACCTGCAGAGTCACCGCGGCCTCGCCACGGTAGCAGGCATTGTGACAAAGGCTCTATGTCAGCTGGGTGTGGCAGACGAGCACCCCCTAGGGGAGGGGGAGTGTGTCAGCCCCAGGCCTCTCGCTGCCTGCTGTCCCTCCTGTGACCAGCCAGGCCTCTGAAAACTGGTCAAACCATGCCCAGACTTGGGGCCAAAATGGCCCAAAGTCTCCAACAGACAAGTTGGGAAGAAAGATATGGGACAGATGGAGAAAGCAAAAGGAGCAGGAGAAATGGAATGAAGAATAAACAGTAGTGTTGGGCTGCAGGAGTGAGATGGAGGAATTGAAAGAAAAGAGGCAGGAAGCAGGAGAGTGAGAGAAAAGGGAAGAAAGAAGAGACATGCAGGCAGACGAGGGGTTAGTGAGAGAGGATGGGACAGAGAACAGGATGAGAAGGAAATAAGGCAATACAAGGACAGGCATGGACAGACAAGGACAGGCAAGGCTATGCTGCAGGACATTTTTTTTGCTTTATAGTTTCTAGCACATTCGTCTTCAGACGAGGAGGAAAGCCATAAGACCTTATGGATTAGGCCCAAGCAAAAGCCCCAGCTACTTGAGACACTTAGACTAAGCCTAAAATATGAAGATCTCTCCATAAGGATAGTTATTATACCGTACTTCCACAATCTGCTTGGCAGTACAAAAAAATAAGCTGCAAATCTATTTAGGCTGAGTCATGATGCTTTGGTGCAGGGATCATGCATATCATGGGAGTATTTCACTATTTCTGCTCTGGTTTTCGGTGTATTACACCAAAACACCCACCTGATGACATCATTTCAGGAGCAACGGCAGCAATTTGTAGAATTCAGTTTTTTTGGGGAACTGAGAAATTGCTGAGCTGACACCAAGTACGGCAGGGTCCCTGCCACCTGCAGAGTCACTGCATGCTCGCCATGGTGGTGGGCATTGTGAGAAAGGTTCTATGTCAGCTGGGTGTGGCAGATGAGCACCCCAAGGGAGGGGTAGCTTATCAGCCCCGGGCCTCTCACTGACTGCTGTCCCTGCTGTCACCAGCCAGGCCTCTGAAAACTGGTCAAACCATGCCCAGACTTGGGGCCAAAGTGGCCCAAAGTCTCCAACAGACAAGTCGGGAAGAAAGATATTGGACAGAGGGAGAAAGCGAAGGGAGCAGGAGAAAGGGAAGGAAGAATAAACAGTAGTGTTGGGCTGCAGGAGTGAGAGGGAGGAATTGAAAGAAAAGAGGCAGGAAGCAGGAGAGTGAGAGAAAAGGCAAGAAGAGAGGAAAGAAGAGACATGCAGGCAGACGAGGGGTTATTGAGAAACGATGGGACAGAGAAAACATTGAGAAGGAAATAAAGCAAGGCAAGGACTGGCAAGGCAAGGCAATGCAAGGGTAGATTGCAGGAAATTTTTTTGCTTTATAGTTTCTAGCACATTCGTCTTCAGACGAGATGGAAAGCCATAAGACCGTATCGATGAAGGCAAGCAAAAACTCCAGCTACTTGAGACACTTAGACTAAGCTTAAAATACAAAAATATCTCCACAATAATATTTTTTATACTGTACTTCCACAGTCTGCTGGCAGTACAAAAAAATAAGCTGCAGATCTCCTTAGGCTGAGTCATGGTGCTTTGGTGCAGGGATCACGCATATCATGGGAATATTTCACCATTTTTGCTCTAGTTTTCAGTGTTTTACACCAAAACACCCACCTGATGACATCCTTTCAGGAGCAAAGGGAGCAATTAGCAGAATTCAGCTTTTTTGGGGAAGTGAGAAATTGCTGAGCTGACACCAAGTACGGCAGTGTCCCTGCCACCTGCAGAGTCACCGCATCCTCACCACGGTAGCGGACATTGTGACAAAGGTTCTATGTCAGCTGGGTGTGGCAGGCGAGCGCCCCCTAGGGGAGGGGGAGCCTGTCAGCCCCGGGCCTGTCACTGCCTGCTGTCCCTACTGTCACCAGCCAGGCCTCTGAACACTGGTCAAACCATGCCCAGACTTGGGGCCAAAGTGGCCCAAAGTCTCCAACAGACAAGTCGGGAAGAAACATATGGGACAGATGGAGAAAGCAAAAGGAGCAGGAGAAATGGAATGAAGAATAAACAGTGGTGTTGGGCTGCAGGATTGAGATGGAGGAATTGAAAGAAAAGAGGCAGGAAGAAGGAGAGTGAAGAAAGGGAAAGAAGAGACATGCAGCCAGACGAGGGGTTAGTGAGAGAGGATGGGACAGAGAACAGGATGAGAAGGAAATAAGGCAAGGCAAGGACAGGCAAGGACAGGCAAGGCAAGGCTAGGGTGCAGGACATTTTTTTGCTTTATAGTTTCTAGCACATTCGTCTTCAGACGAGGAGGAAAGCCATAAGACCTTATGGATTAGGCCCAAGCAAAAACCCCAGCTACTTGAGACACCTAGACTAAGCCTAAAATACGAAGATCTCTCCATAAGGATGGTTTTTATACTGTACTTCCACAATCTGTTGGCAGTACAAAAAAATAAGCTGCAGATCTCCTTAGGCTGAGGCAGGGTGGTTTGATGCAGGGATCATGCATATCATGGGAATATTTCACCATTTCTGCTCTGTTTTCAAGTGTATTATAGCGAAACACCCATCTGATGACATCATTTCAAGAGCAAAGGCAGCAATTTGCAGAATTCAGCTTTTTGGGGAAGTGAGAAATTGCTGAGCTGACACCAAGCCCTGCAGTGTCCCTGTCACCTGCAGAGTCACCGCATCCTCGCCACGGTGGCGGGCATTGTGACAAAGTTTCTATGTCAGCTGGGTGTGGCAGGAGAGCGCCCCCTAGGGGAGTGGGAGCCTGTCAGCCCCAGGCCTCTCACTGCCTGCTGTCCCTCCTGTCACCAGCCAGGCCACTGAAAACTGGTCAAACCATGCCCAGACTTGGGGCCAAAGTGGCCCGAAGTCTCCAACAGACAAGTTGGGAAGAAAGATATGGGACAGAGGGAGAAAGTGAAGGGAGCAGGAGAAAGGGAAGGAAGAATAAAAAGTAGTGTTGGGCTGCAGGAGTGAGATGGAGGAACTGAAAGAAAAGAGACAGGAAGAAGGAGAGTGAAAGAAAATGCAAGAAGAGAGGAAAGAAGAGACATGCAGCCAGACGAGGGGTTAGTGAGAGAGGATGGGACAGAAAACAGGATGAGAAGGAAATAAAGCGAGGCAGGGACAGGCAAGGCAAGGCAAGGCAAGAGTAGGCTGCAGGACAGTTTTTTGCTTTGTTGTTTCTAGCACATTCGTCTTCAGATGAGGAGGAACGCCATAAGACCGTATCGATTAAGCCAAGCAAAAACTCCAGCTACTTGAGACACTTAGACTAAGCCTAAAATACAAAGATATATCCACAATAATGGTTTTTATGCTGTACTTCTACAGTCTGCTTGCAGTATAAGAAAATAAGCTGCAGATCTCCTTAGGCTGAGTCATGGTGCTTTGGTGCAGGGATCACGCATATCATGGGAATATTTCACCATTTTTGCTCTAGTTTTCAGTGTTTTACACCAAAACACCCACCTGATGACATCCTTTCAGGAGCAAAGGGAGCAATTTGCAGAATTCAGCTTTTTTGGGGAACTGAGAAATTGCTGAACTGACACCAAGTATGGCAGTGTCCCTGTCACCTGCAGAATCACTGCATCCTCGCCACGGTGGCGGGCATTGTGAGAAAGGTTCTATGTCAGCTGGGTGTGGCAGCTGAGCACCCCCTAGGGAGGGTTAGCCTGTCAGCCCCGGGTCTGTCACTGCCTTCTGTCCCTGCTGTCACCAGCCAGGCCTCTGAAAACTGGTCAAACCATGCCCAGACTTGGGGCCAAAGTGGCCCAAAGTCTGCAAGAGACAAGTCGGGAAGAAATATATGGGACAGAGGTGTGGGACATTTGAGTGATTTTCTTGAAGTTAATGGACATTGTGTGGAAGTGAACTGAGCAGGCCTCTGAGGTAGTGGAGCACCTCCCTTATGAAGAAAGGCTGAGGGAGCTGGGTCTCTTTAGTTTGGAGAAGAGGAGACTAAGGGGGGACCTCATTAATGTTTATAAATATATAAAGGGTGAGTGCCATGAGGATGGAGCCAGGCTCTTCTCGGTGGCAAACAATGATAGGACAAGGGGTAATGGGATCAAACTGGAACACAATAGGTTCCGCTTAAATTTGAGAAAAAACTTCTTCTCAGTAAGGGTGACAGAGCACTGGAACGGGCTGCCCAGGGAGGTTGTGGAGTCTCCTTCCCTGCAGACATTCAAAACCCGCCTGGACATGTTCCTGTGCGACCTCACGTAGGTGTTCCTGCTCCAGCAGGGGGATTGGACTAGATGATCTTTTGAGGTCCGTTCCAATCCCAAACATACTGTGAAGAGAGCAAGAGAGCAAGAGAGCAAGAGTCGAGCAGCCTACGTGTCTTACGTGACTTTATACAACCTCGGGTAAAACAAAAGAAAGACTGTCTAGTGAAGAAAAGAATCAGCAAGTCAGCTATAATATAGATACATTTTGTATAATATTAGAGCTTATGTAAGAATTGTATAATCCAATCATCTATTAGTTTGCGGCGCGTGAACAGCAGCTATTGACTAATTACAAGTAGCCTTCTGATGCATGGACAGCGCGTGGACAGGTCAAAAAGATATTTAAGGAGAGTTATAACAAGTAATAAACGGCTTCACTTGAATTCATATTGGATTGTGTGGTGTCCATGATTCGTCGCCCTCTCAAGTGGTGACCCGCGACCTGATCCGAAAGGAGAATTTACGGTGAAGGGGACGACTGCTGTGAGGAGCGAGCCCTGGCTGGAGTCGGCGCGGCTGGACCGTGACCGGGACGCAGTCTGCGGGCTGCGTACCTCCTGAATGATCGCTGCAGAAGCGACGGAGTAGGAATAGAGGATCCGATATCATTGCGCAATGGACACCCAAAGAGGTGAGCAGCCGGGGGCGAGAGGAGATGGGGCAGAATATATCAAAAGAAGAAGAAGCAATACTGCGTCTTCTCTCGCATATCCTCTCTAGGAGATGGGTGAAGTATGAGGAGAATAACCTCAAAAGACTCTTAATTTGGTGTAGGGACAATGGATTTCCTGCTGATCCGTCAGGAGCTTTTCAGATAGAGACTTGGGAAAAAGCGGGAACTCTTTTGTGGGAGGCAGTTAGTCGTGGAGAAAAAGATATTCTTGGCCTTGTAACTGCCTGGCAACTGATAATTACTACACTGAAACAGTCAAAAGCTGAAAAGACTGTTACACAAGGCGCATTTGCTGCATTAAGTCCTATAAAAGAAGAAAAGGCTGTTATGAGCCTTAATGACTCAAAACAGGCATTTCCAGCTCAAATGCCGATTAAGTTGCAAGTTTTTGCTCGTGATCCAACACAGTATTCACTCCCAGAGGAAGTGCTGGCAGAGGAACCGTCTGCACCTCCCCTGGAAGAAGAATCATCGAAAAAACAGAGTCAACATATTGAGGACATGGAAATTGATAAAAATACACCGACCGACTCGACGAAGAAGAAACTGTTTTATCCTCCTTTGCCGCCCTCTACACCGCCTACTCCTGAACCTCTGATTCATTCTGGGTTTCCTGATAAGCCTAAATGGGCCCAAGAGCTTATTTGGAAACTGGAAAGTTTGGAGAAACAACAACAGATTCAACAAGCCTATTTAGACGATCAGCTGAACAGAGAAGACGTGATAATACATAGACTAAAACAGAAAATTTCTGATAAGCATTCTGGGGGGGCGGTGGGAGGTACGGGAATTGTGGGAGCTGCGAAGGGTGCTGTGGGTGGTAATCCTACCATGAGGTGGCAGGGTGTTATAAAAAATGCATTGCTTGAAGGGGAAGTTTTACCGTCCGCGTATCCAGTGATATTGGGGGGTACAGGGAATGATGGAAAACAGAAACCTAACTATTGGGCTTCTTTTCCTTGGGAAATAATTAAGGAGGCTAGGAAATCGGTAAAAGAACATGAGTTACAGTCACCTTATACTCAAGCATTTATTGACAATATTTTTACTACTAATCTTATGACTCCTTCAGATTCACGTACGTTGATGCAAATGATACTAACACCAATTCAGCAGTTACTGTGGCGAACGCGTTGGTATGATTTGGTACAGCAAGCAGTACTACAAAATCTAGAAAGGGGGGATGGAGATCCATTACGAGTAGCGACAGTAGATATGCTCTTAGGTCAGGGAGAATTTGCTGATGTACAAAGACAAGCTAGATTGCTTGCACCAATATTACATCAGTCAATGAACTTAGCCAGAGAAGCATTAAAAACACTGCCTGAAGATGGAAAAGTTATACCTCCATATACTACTGTTAAACAGGGTCAAAATGAGTCCTACATGGCATTTTTAGAGCGTTTACGTGAAGTACTGGAAAGGTCGCAGTTAACTGATCCAGTTCGTGAATCATTGCTTATGACTTTAGCAGTGGACAATGCTAATCCTGCTTGTAAGCGTATTTTACAGGCGATGCCAAAGAATTCAACTTTAGTTGATATGCTAGAGGCATGTTCAAGGGTGGGTACACCAGAAGAGCATGCTGGTTATATGGCTAGTGCTTTTGCAGCAGCCATAAAGCCATTAATTCAAAAAGGTAGACAGGAATCAGGACTTTTGTGTTATAATTGTGGAAAATCAGGTCACATAAAGTGCAGTGTAAAGCAAAGCCGAGACAACTGACAAAGGAATCAAACACTGGTGTCTGTACTCGCTGTCAAAAGTTTGGACACAGGGCTGTGGATTGCAGATCAAGATTTACTAAGGATGGTAGACCTTTAAACGGGTCACTGAGCGCGGGGAGGGGCAGCGCGATGACACAAAACAGCAACCCTCACAGGCAGGCTGTTTGGACAGCATCGCCGCCGCCACCGCAGGGAGTGCAGGAGTGGATATCTCAACGGCAGTAGAGACAACTCTGGTGGATTCAAAGGTTTGCTGCATTCCTACTGAAATGCATGGACCTTTGGGTCAAGGGTTAAGTGCGCTGCTGCTGGGGAGATCTTCTACATCCAGAAAAGGAGTTTTTGTTTTACCGGGAATAAGAGATGCTGATTTTACTGGAGTGATTTCTATTATGGTATGGACACTTTTTCCTGCAGTTCATATTCCAAAAGGGTCAAAAATAGTCAGTTATATGTTGCTTGGGCATTGGCACCTCTACGTGACTGTCCTGGTTTTGTTAAGAACAAGTTTCTCTTTTAGTGAATTTTGCCTGTCAGCTAAAGCCTTCATATTAACTGCATTTTACTGGAGAACCAGACACATGTTTTGGTAAACCTAGCAATGGAATGCAAACTTATTGATAAGCACGGATGGAGATCTCGCGAGAGGGGCGACGAGAAGCAAGTGAGCAAGAAACTGACCAACTGTGTATAACATTCCATTCACGTGAATACTTCATATAAAGTGGGAGATCACGAGGATCTCGTCCCTCTTCGCTTTTGCCCTTTTCCCTTCTGCTTATGGCCGACATTAGAAGAGGACCTTACTAGTCGTCCCTGCAAACTGAGGCCTAGTGAGAGACTGAATCCAGCTCCGATTGGCTGCAGAGTCTAATCCAGGACTTTGGTTGCCGACTCTGCAGTTGCTGAGACTTTCAAGATTGGTTTTGTATATTTTGTATTATTTTCTCTATTCTTATTAGTAGCATTAGTAAAACATCTTTAATTTTTTCCAACTCTCTTCACTCTGTCCTTCTTTTCCTCCCAATCGCCTCTCTTTAGTGAAAAAGGGGGGAGAGGGAGGGGGAAGTGGGGGGGTGGGGAGAGGGGGTTAACAATACATCTGCCAGGGTTTGATTGTCACCCCGCAATCTTAACCCTCGACAGATAGTTGGCGCCCAACGTGGGGCAAGAGAAAGGGGTAAATTTGAAGATTTTTGGCTTTTCTACTGCTCTGACGTACCTTTCAGTTTTCTTGGCACGGTGCCAACTCATAGAGTTGTGATATTTGCGCGTCCGTTTGCTTTGGATATTATTTGGTTGTATTAAGGCAAAGTGAATTACACTGATTTAAAGATGTTATGGCATAAGTTGTATCAGTTATTTTCTACATTGTGCTCACTGATTCCATATCTGTGTTGGGCCTTCTTTTTAAATCGAAGTATTCATTATATAACAACAAGGAACTGGACAATGGTCATGATGATACTGTGTGGTTTGTCACTGGTTTATTTCATTATACTGCAGCCGCTAATGAGTTTTTACTCGCTTCTGCTTTACCTTGAAAAGCCTCCAGGAGAGATTAAGGAGCAATACGGCTCTGTGTTTGCTAATTGGTCCAGCAAATCTTTAGAAAGGCTGACTAACAATACTTCCGTTTTTTCACTAGGACAGTTCACAAATGTTTTAGAGAACTTTGAATATCCTTGGAGTTTTGATAGAACTGTGATGGTGTTATCTGGTTTGCTGAATGTGTGTCAGTTTGTGCTTCTGTTAAGAGAAATGGCGTTCAACAGGAGGTTTGCATCTCTTTGTTGTCCTGAGATTTGCGGTGCGTCTTCGGAAGCTTTAGCAAAAAGCACTCCGAGCCGCTCGAGAAAGAGCAAAACAGCAAAAGCTGCCGCTGCAGCCACTGCCCCCCCAACGGCGGCTTCGCAGGCTGAAGCTACAGCTCCTCCGCAGAGTTCCTCTGCCAAGGTCGCTGCAGATAACATTACTTCTCCAGCCTCAAAGGCTAACAAGGCAGCCCCCCCTTCTTCACACACTGGGCACTGTTGCTGCTGTAACCACTGTGACAGTCATTTAGACTCTGGAAATAAATCAAATGATGGTGAACCCATATCAGCATCAGTTGCTGGTTGTAAGAAAGTCACTAGAAAGACTACTCGTGCAGCAGATGATGGCACAGGGCCAATATCAACTCAAGGTGCACCATCAGGACAGGGAGGAGATGAAGTGACCACCACTCGGTCCTTTTCTCCAGGTGAACTGAGAGATCTGCAAAAAGACTTTAGTCGTCGTGAAGGTGAGAATATTTTAACCTGGCTGCTCCAATGCTGGGACAATGGGACAGAAACAATTAAACTGGAAGGTGGTGAAGCCAGGCAGCTGGGATCTCTGTCAAGAGATTCCACCATTGATAGGGCAATTTCAAGAGAGTCTAACGCCACTAGTCTCTGGTCCCGACTCCTGGCAGCTATGAAAGTAAGATTTCCCTACAAGGAAGATTGTATATCCAAATTAGGGAAACGGAATACTATGGAGAGAGGTATTCAGTTCCTGAGAGAATTAGCTGTGCGAGAGATCATCTATTTTGGATCAGACAACCAAGAGGGGACAGACCCAGATAGAATCAATTGTACACGATCTCTGTGGCGCAGATTTGTACAAAGTGCACCCCCTGCATATGCTAAGTCATTGGCAGGAATGGTCTGGTCAGCTGGAGGTCTACAAGAGATTAATGAAGTGATTGAGCAGCTTCAGAACTTTGAGGACAGCCTTGCTGGTTCTCTACGGGCTTGTGTCTCTGCTGTAGAGAAACTGTGTGAAAAATCTGATGACCGGTTTGAAAAGCTGTTGCAGGAAATCAAAGAACTCAGAGAAGACACCTACCATTCACGACCTGCACAAACCTATGTTTCAGCTATTAGGAAAAGGCGTTTCCAATCTCGAGAGAGAGGACAGAGGCAGCCCACAAAAAGAGGTTCACTGTGGTTCTTCCTACATGAGCAGGGAGAAAACATGAATAAGTGGCATGGAAGACCTACCTCAGAACTTCAGGAACGAGTACGTGAGCTAAAAAGAAAAACTCCTAGGAAGGTGGCTGCTCCAGTTTACAAAAGGAGCAGAAGAGATTCTGATGCTCTCGAAGGAACCTCTAATTCACACCCAGAGACTGTGCAAAACAGAAATTAGAGGTGCCCTGCCTCCAACCAGGTGGAGGAAAGGGATAACAGAGTTTATTGGACTGTACAAATACGATGGCCTGGTACAACACACCCCCAGGAGTACAAAGCTTTAGTGGACACTGGTGCACAGTGCACGATAATTCCTTCTAATTATAAAGGAACGCAATCCATCAATATTGTTGGAGTGACTGGGGGATCCCAGGAACTGACTGTTGTAGAGGCTGAAATGAGCCTAACTGGAAAAAACTGGCAAAAGCATCCCACTGTGACTGGTCCAGATGCTCCGTGCATCCTTGGCATAGACTACCTCAGGAGAGGGTATTTTAAGGACCCAAAAGGGTATAGGTGGGCATTTGGTATAGCAGCTGTGGACACTGAGAAAATTGAACAGCTGTCTGATTTGCCTAGTCTTTCAGATGGCCCTTCTGTTGTAGGACTGTTGATGGTTGACGACCAGCAGGTGCCAATCGCTACCACAACAGTGCATCGTCGGCAATATCGCACCAACCGAGACTCTTTGATTCCTATCCAGAAATTGATCTGTCAATTGGAAAGCCAGGGTGTGATCAGTAAGACTCGCTCGCCTTTTAACAGCCCAATCTGGCCAGTGCGTAAGTCTAGTGACGAGTGGAGACTAACTGTAGACTATCGTGGCCTGAATGAAGTTACACCACCACTGAGTGCTGCTGTGCCTGACATGCTAGAACAGCAATTTGAACTGGAGTCAAAGGCAGCTAAGTGGTATGCTACAATTGACATTGCTAATGCATTTTTCTCTATTCCTGTAGCAGCAGAGTGCAGGCCGCAGTTTGCTTTCACCTGGAGAAGCATCCAGTACACGTGGAATCGCTTGCCCCAGGGGTGGAAACACAGTGCTACCATCTGCCATGGACTGATCCAGACCACGCTGGAGCAAGGTAAAGCTCCAGAACACTTGCAGTATATTGATGACATCATCGTATGGGGCGACACAGCGAAAGAAGTCTTCGAGAAAGGTGAGAGAATAATTCAGATTCTTTTGGATGCTGGTTTTGCCATAAAACGAAGCAAGGTCAAGGGACCTGCACGAGAGATACAGTTTTTAGGAATAAAATGGCAAGATGGCCGTCGTCAGATCCCAATGGATGTGATCAACAAAATTGCAGCAATGTCTCCACCTACTAATAAAAAGGAGACACAGACTTTCTTGGGCGTTGTAGGTTTTTGGAGAATGCATATTCCTGACTACAGCCAGATTGTGAGCCCTCTCTATCAAGTGACTCGTAAAAAGAACCAGTTTGAGTTGGGCCCTGAACAACGACAAGCCTTTGAACAAATTAAGTGTGAGATAACTCATGCGGTGGCCCTTGGACCAGTTCGGACTGGACTAGATGTTAAAAATGTGCTCTACACTGCAGCCGGAGATAATGGACTTACCTGGAGCCTCTAGCAGAAAGCACCAGGAGAAACCCGAGGTCGACCCTTAGGTTTTTGGAGTCGAGGATACAAAGGATCTGAGGCCAACTATACTCCAACTGAAAAAGAGATACTAGCAGCGTATGAAGGAGTTCGAGCTGCTTCAGAAGTGATCGGTACTGAAGCACAGCTCCTCCTGGCACCTCGACTGCCAGTGCTGAGTTGGATGTTCAAAGGGACGGTTCCCTCTCCACATCATGCAACCGAAGTTACATGGAGTAAATGGATTGCATTGATCACGCAACAAGCTCAAATTGGAAATCCCAATCGCCCAGGGATCTTAGAAGTGATTACAGACTGGCCAGAAAGCAAAAACTTTGGGATGTCTCCAGATGAGGAGGAAGTAAAACGTGCTGAAGAAGCACCACCGTATATACTCTTTCAGAGACTGATAAGCAGTATGCACTGTTCACAGATGGATCCTGTCGTCTTGTAGGAAAACATCGAAGGTGGAAAGCTGCTGTGTGGAGTCCCACACGACAAGTTACAGAAGCCACTGAAGGACAAGGTGAATCTAGTCAATTTGCAGAAGTGAAAGCCATCCAGCTGGCTTTGGACATTGCTGAACGAGAGAAGTGGCCAATACTTTATCTCTACACTGACTCATGGATGGTAGCAAATGCCTTGTGGGGGTGGCTACAGCAATGGAAGAAAAGCAACTGGCAGCGCAGAGGTAAACCCATTTGGGCTGCCACACTGTGGCAAGACATTGCTGCTCGGCTAGAGAGCCTGCCTGTGAAAGTTCGGCATGTAGATGCTCATGTGCCTAAAAGTCGAGCCACCGAGGAACATCTAAACAACCAACAAGCGGATCAAGCTGCTAAGATTAAAGTAGCTGAGGTGGACTTGGACTGGCAACATAAAGGTGAACTTTTCCTACCTTGGTGGGCCCATGATGCTTCAGGGCATCAAGGTAGAGATGCAACATATAAATGGGCTCGCGATCGAGGGGTGGATTTAACTATGGACACTATTTCACAGGTTATTCATGAATGTGAGACTTGCGCCGAAATCAAACAAGCGAACCGGTTAAAGCCTGTATGGTATGGGGGGCGATGGTTAAAGCATAAGTATGGAGAAGCTTGGCAGATTGATTATATTACACTTCCACAAACACGTCAAGATAAGCGTTATGTACTTACAATGGTGGAAGCAACCACTGCATGGTTGGAAACATATGCCGTACCTCATGCTACAGCCTGAAATACTATCTTGGGCCTTGAAAAGCAAGTCCTTTGGCGACACGGTACGCCAGAAAGAATTGAATCAGACAATGGTACTCATTTCAAAAACAGTCTTATAGACAATTGGGCCAAAGAACATGGTATTGAGTGGGTATATCATATTCCATATCATGCACCAGCCTCTGGGAAAATTGAAAGGTACAATGGTTTGCTAAAAACTACACTAAAGGCACTTGGTGGTGGAACCTTTAAAAACTGGGATTCACATTTAGCAAAAGCCACTTGGTTGGTCAACACCAGGGGATCAACCAATCGAGCCGGGCCTACCCAATCAGAAATTCTACCGACTGTAGAAGGAGATAAAGTCCCTGTAGTACACATGAAAAACATGTTAGGAAAGGCAGTCTGGGTTACTCCTGCCTCAGGCAAAGGCAAGCCCATTCGTGGGATTGTTTTTGCCCAGGGACCTGGCAGCACCTGGTGGGTGATGCTTAAGGATGGAGAAGTTCGGTGTGTACCTCAAGGGGATTTGAGTTTAGGTGAAAATATTCAATACTGAACTGCATAATGTGAATTGTCATACTAACAGTGTTTAATAAGTGTCTTCCAGATCAAGACAGTGATGATGAAACCAGAGCTAGCTTCTTCGAGTGGCGCCTGACAACTTCTTCGAAGTTGATGTCTTTAACCCACAAACAGTGGTCATGAGATGCACTTGTACCATTTTTCCTGCCCTGGGAGACTGTCGTGACAAAATGAACTTAATGAACTTTTTAAAGGATGGTCCACTGATTAATTACTCCTGTGTATATATGTACATATGTATATATATATATAGTAGTAGTGATTAATTAGATTGTATTGATAGATTGTATTGATAAGGTTTAAGCATTCAGTGAATGGCATATTATAAGGGGTGGAATGTCCTGGTTTTGTTAAGAACAAGTTTCTCTTTTAGTGAGTTTTGCCTGTCAGCTAAAGCCTTCATATTAACTGCATTTTCCTGGAGAACCAGACACATGTTTTGGTAAACCTAGCAATGGAATGCAAACTTATTGATAAGCACGGATGGACATCTCACGAGAGGGGCGACGAGAAGCAAGTGACCAAGAAACTGACCAACTGTGTATAACATCCCATTCACGTGAATACTTCATATAAAGTGGGAGATCACGAGGATATCATCCCTTTTCGCTTTTGCCCTTTTCCCTTCTGCTTATGGCCGACATTAGAAGAGGACCTTACTAGTCGTCCCTGCAAACTGAGGCCTAGTGTATGTGAATCCAGCTCCGATTGGCTGCAGAGTCTAATCCAGGACTTTGGTTGCCGACTCTGCAGTTGCTGAGACTCTCAAGATTGGTTTTGTATATTTTGTATTATTTTCTCTATTCTTATTAGTAGCATTAGTAAAACATCTTTAATTTTTTCCAACTCTCTTCACTCTGTCCTTCTTTTCCTCCCAATCGCCTCTCCTTAGTGAAAAAGGGGGGAGAGGGAGGGGGAAGTGGGGGAGGTGGGGAGAGGGGGTTAACAATACATCTGCCAGGGTTTTATTGTCACCCCGTAATCTTAACCCTCGACAGTGACAAACAGAGAATTGATCATATATCATTACATGGATGATATTTTGATTACTGGAAAATCACTTCAAATTGAATTAATAGTTACAGAACTAGAAAAAGAATTAGGAACCAGAGGTTTAAAAATTGCACCAGAGAAAATTCAACAAACACAGCCTTGGAAATATTTAGGCTGGGAAATTACTAAGGCTACAGTTCATCTGCAAAAATTGACTATCAGGACTAACATTCAGACTTTAAATGATGTTCAAAAAATTATGGGTGACTTGAATTGGATTCGTACCTGTTGTGGTATTACAAATGATGATATACTGCCAATTGCTAAATTACTACAGGGAGGAGGTGGGGTTGATGCTCCACGTTCAGCAAATGCTGAAGTACAACAGGCATTAGTTAACATTATGCAAAAAATTTCCAAACATTATACATACAGTTGGGATCCAGAACAAGAATTAGGATTAATGATTATTAATAACTCTGCACATCCTTTTGCTTTGATTATGCAGTGGGCAAAAGAATCTGATCCACTCAGAATTTTGGAGTGGTTGTTTCTTTCAATTCAACCCAAACGATCAGTAGTTACCAGAATAGAAGCATTTGCACAATTGATAATAAAAGGTCGGTCTCGTATAGTAGAAATAAGTGGGAAAGAACCAGATTATGTAGTCATACCTTTGTCAGCTGAATATTTACAATGGGCATTACAGAATTCTATAGCTCTACAGTCTGCAATGCTAGATTACTCAGGACCAATTAGAGTGCATTACCCTCCACATAAACTTACGGGGTGGTTGCCAACATTTCAAATAGAACGAATGCCTCTTCTATCTCTGAATCCAGTAAGAGGTGTCACTGTTTTTACAGATGCAGGAGGTCGTTCACAAAAAGCTGCAATAACATGGCAGGAAGAGGGAGAATGGAAGGATTTTGTGCTAACTGATTTAGAGGGTTCAGTTCAACTCTTAGAACTACAAGCAGTAATTCAAGTCTTTAAGATGTGGGACAAACAACCTGTGAATGTAGTATGTGATTCACTTTATGTTGTAGGAGTTGTACTGCGATTAGAAAGAGCAGTTTTGAAGAATATTGACACTTTACTACAGTACAGATTATTTAAAATTTTATGGGATTTACTGAATCAGCGAACACATCGTTAATCACTCATATCAGAAGTCATACAAGCATTGCTAGTAGCTTAGCTGAAGGTAATCAGTGCGCAGATAGATTAGTTGCACCAGCTTGGACGGGTCCTTCTATAGACAGATTTGCTCAAGTTCGTCGCTCACATGATTTTTTCCATCAGTCAGCTAGCGTTTTACAGAAACAGTTTCATATTCCTGAGATTGATGCACAAAACATTGTTTTGTCCTGTGCTGATTGTCAAAATTGCTCTGATGGGATTTCAGGAGGTGTTATAATCCACGAGGTCTTGGACCTTTAGAGGTTTGGCAAATGGATGTCACACACTTTGCAGAATTTGGACGTCTCAAGTACGTTCACGTTTCGGTTGATGCTTTTTCTCATGTTATATGGGCTACTGCTCAGGCAGGAGAGTCTAGCAAACATGTTCAAAAACATTTAAGGGCAGCTTTTGCGGCTCTTGGTATTCCAAAAGAAATTAAAACAGATAATGGTCCTGGCTATATTGCTTGGGCTACCACTCAATTTTTATCCTTATGGGGCGTTATCCATACGACAGGGACACCGCATCAACCAACAGGGCAAGCTATTGTGGAACGTACACATCATACCTTAAAACAGCTGTTGCAAAAACAAAAAAAGGGGGAGGTTAACCTAGCACCTCAAAAGCGCTTACAAAAAGCTATATATGTTATGAACTACCTTAGGTTACCCAAGGGAGAAAAGGTTCCTCCTATGGTAACTCATGGTGCAGGTTTAACAGGAGGTTTAGAGCAAGTCAAAAAGGGACAAGCAAAAGTTTGGGTAAAAATGGAGTTACAGGACAATGGGAAGGTCCATGGAACTTGATAACATGGGGACGGGGATATGCCTGTGTCGTTACAGGATCAGGATCGCGCTGGGTTCCGGCAAAGTGGATCAAACCCTGGCTAGAAAACACTGCTCAGAGCACAGAAGTTAGAAACAGCAACAAGACGCAAGAATCAGAAGCAGCGCCATCTAGTGGTGAAACTGATTAGATACATAGCATGCAATTAATAACATAGAGGGGAAAAATTAAGACTGATTAGTTTTAACCTGTTGGGATGATATAATTGCTTCATTTATTCATACAGACTTCAATGATGTTATGGTTCTTGCAATGCATAGTAGGCATTACTCTAATAGTGCTAAACATAAGTGATGCTTTTTGGCTTCCTTCTCAGCCAAAGACTAACATTTGGATAACTTTAGCCAACATGACAGGTCAAGATTCAATCTGTTTAGCTACTGCATCTCCGAGCAATCCTTTTTCAACATGTTTAGTTGGAGTTCCACTAGATAATTGGCCTATTCCTGGAAATAAGAAACAATTGGTTGATGGTAAAAACGTGACAGATAATTGGGACATCTGGGTTGTAGACCTACCACAAGGAGGTTTGGAACCTCAAGAAATTGAGTTACTAGGATCAGTAAAAATGGATTTTTGTCTGTATTTCAATTATTCAGGGAAAAACATCTCTCTTGTGCAAGTGGTAAATGCTTCATCATCTGTATATCACAACCAGACTTTTTGGTGTAATTACGCCAGTCCAAATGTATCTAGGGCTACCAATATTCCTTAGAAATTATCCCCAGGAGTTTTTCTAATTTGTGGAGATAGAGCTTGGCAAGGAATTCCTTCCTACATAAAAGAAGGACCATGTTCTTTAGGGAGATTGACTCTGTTGACTCCAAATACATCAAGCATTTTAATGCATAAGAGAGGAAAAAGAAGCATTCATACCTATAATAAAGATTGTAAAGATAACATACAATTTTGGGGAAAAGGCGAAACTATAGCATCTTCTATTTTTGCACCTGGAGTTGCAGCAGCACAGGCTTTGACTGCACTTAACAAATTAGGATGCTGGTTAGCAAAACAGACTAACGCTACTTCTTTAGCATTATCTGGATTTTTAGCAGACACAGATTCAATTAGGCATGCTACGCTTCAAAATCGTGCTGCCATAGATTTTTTGTTGTTAGCGCAAGGACATGGCTGTGAAGACTTTGATGGGATGTGTTGCATGAATTTGTCTGATCATTCTGGATCAATTCACAAAGCAACTAGAAGGTTAGATGACATGACCAAGAAGTTAACCTATGAGGACTGGGGTTTAGACAAGTGGTTGAATGGCTGGGGTATTACAGGATGGATTAAGGATCTATAGAAAAATGGTCTAATCATATTGATTGTTGTTTTAGTAATGTCAATGCTTCTTCCTTGTATCTTACAATGTGTACAACGTACAGTAGAAAAATCCATGAAAGGTCTATGGTTGGCTCAGAAACAAAAAGGGGGAATTGTGGGATATTTGAGTGATTTTCTTGAAGTTAATGGACATTGTATGGAATTGAACTGAACAGGCCTCTGAGGCCTGTGTATTCAGCAAGAGAGCAAGAGAGCAAGAGTCGAGCAGCCTACGTGTCTTACGTGACTTTACACAACCTTGGGTAAAACAAAAGAAAGACTGTCTAGTGAAGAAAAGAATCAGCAAGTCAGCTATAACATAGATACATTTTGTATAATATTAGAGCTTATGTAAGAATTGTATAATCCAATCACCTATTAGTTTGCGGCGCGTGAACAGCAGCTATTGACCAATTACAAGTAGCCTTCTGATGCATGGACAGTGCGTGGACAGGTCAAAAAGATATTTAAGGAGAGTTATAACAAGTAATAAACGGCTTCACTTGAATTCATATTGGATTGTGTGGGGTCCATGATTCGTCACCCTCGCAACAGAGGGAGAAAACGAAGGGAGCAGGAGAAAGGGAAGGAAGAATAAAAAGTAGTGTTGGGCTGGAGGACTAAGATGGAGGAATTGAAAGAAAAGAGGCAGGAAGCAGGAGAGTGAGAGAAAAGGCAAGAAGAGAGGAAAGAAGAGACATGCAGCCAGACGAGGGGTTAGTGAGAGAGGATGGGACAGAGAACAGGATGAGAAGGAAATAAGGCAAGGCAAGGACAGGCAAGGCAAGGCTAGGATGCAGGAAATTTTTTGCTCTACAGTTTCTAGCACATTCGTCTTCAGACGAGATGGAAAGCCATAAGACCTTATGGATTAGGCCCAAGCAAAAACCCCAGCTACTTGAGACACTTAGACTAAGCCTAAAATACTAAGATCTCTCCATAAGGATGGTTTTTATACTGTACTTACACAATCTGCTGGCAGTACAAAAAAACAAGCTGCAGATCTCCTTAGGCTGAGTCATGGTATTTTGCTGCAGGGATCATGAATATCATGGGAATATTTCACCATTTCTGCTCTGGTTTTCAGTGTATTACACCAAAACACCCACCTGATGACATCCTTTCAAGAGCAAAGGCAGCAATTTGCAGAATTCCGCTTTTTGGGGAAGTGAGAAATTGCTGAGCTGACACCAAGTCCTGCAGTGTCCCTGTCACCTGCAGAGTCACCGCATCCTCGCCACAGTAGCGGGCATTGTGACAAAGGTTCTATGTCAGCTGGGTGTGGCAGCCGAGCGCCCCCTACGGGAGTGGGAGCCTGTCAGCCCCAGGCCTTTCACTGCCTGCTGTCCCTCCTGTGACCAGCCAGGCCGCTGAAAACTGGTCAAACCATGCCCAGACTTGGGGCCAAAGTGGCCCAAAGTCTCCAATAGACAAATCAGGAAGAAAGATATGGGACAGAGGGAGAAAGCAAAGGTAGCAGGAGAAAGGGAAGGAAGAATAAAAAGTAATGTTGGGCTGCAGGAGTAAGAAGGAGGAATTGAAAGAAAAGAGGCAGGAAGCAGGAGAGTGAGAGAAAAGGAAAGAAAGAAGAGACATGCAGCCAGACGAGGGGTTAGTGAGAGAGGATGGGACAGAGAACAGCGTGAGAAGGAAATAAGGCAAGGCAAGGACAGGCAAGGACAGGCAAGGACAGGCAAGGCTATGCTGCAGGACATTTTTTACTTTATAGTTTCTAGCATATTTGTCTTCAGACGAGGAGGAAAGCCATAAGACCTTATGGATTAGGCCCAAGCAAAAAACCCAGCTACTTGAGACACCTAGACTAAGCCTAAAACACGAAGATCTCTCCATAAGGATGGTTTTTATACTGGACTTCCACAATCTGCTGGCAGTAAAAAAAAATAAGCTGCAGATCCCTTTAGGCTGAGTCATGGTGGTTTGCTGCAGGGATCATGCATATCATGGGAATATGTCACCATTTCTGCTCTGTTTTTCAGTGTATTACACCAAAACACCCACCTGATGACAACCTTTCAAGAGCAAAGACAACAATTTTCATCATTCCGCTTCTTTGGGGAACTAAGAAAGTGCTGAGCTGACACCAAGTCCTGCAGTGTCCCTGTCACCTGCAGAGTCACCGCATCCTCGCCACGGTAGCGGGCATTGTGACACAGGTTCTATGTCAGCTGGGTGTGGCAGCCGAGCGCCCCCTAGGGGAGTGGGAGCCTGTCAGCCCCGGGTCTGTCACTGCCTGCTGTCCCTGCTGTCACCAGCAGGGCCTTGAAAACTGGTCAAACCATGCCCAGACTTGGGGCCAAAGTGGCCCAAAGTCTCCAACAGACAAGTCAGGAAGAAAGATATGGGACAGAGGGAGAAAGCGAAGGGAGCAGGAGAAAGGGAAGGAAGAATAAAAAGTAGTGTTGGGATGCAGGAGTGAGATGGAGGAATTGAAAGGAAAGAGGCAGGAAGCAGGAGAGTGAGAGAAAAGGGAAGGAGGAGGAAAGAAGAGACATGCAGTCAGACGAAGGGTTAGTGAGAGAGGATGGGACAGAGAACAGGATGAGAAGGAAATAAGGCAAGGCAAGGACAGGCAAGGCAAGGCTAGGCTGCAGGACATTTTTTAGTTTATAGTTTCTAGCACATTCGTCTTCAGACGAGGAGGAAATCCATAAGACCTTATGGATTAGGCCCAAGCAAAAACCCCAGCTACTTGAGACACTTAGACTAAGCCTAAAATACGAAGATCTCTCCATAAGAATGGTTTTTATACTGTACTTACACAATCTGCTGGCAGTACAAAAAAACAAGCTGCAGATCGTCTTAGGCTGAGTCATGGTGTTTTGCTGCAGGGATCATGCATATCATGGGAATATTTCACCATTTCTGCTCTGGTTTCCAGTGTATTACACCAAAACACCCACCTGATGGCAGAATTTCAAGAGCAAAGGCAGCAATTTGCAGAATTCCGCATTTTGGGGAAGTGAGAAATTGCTGAGCTGACACCAAGTCCTGCAGTGTCCCTGTCACCTGCAGAGTCACCGCATCCTCGCCACGGTAGCGGGCATTGTGACAAAGGTTCTATGTCAGCTGGGTGTGGCAGGCGAGCGCCCCCTAGGGGAGGGGGACCCTGTCAGCCCCGGGCCTGTCACTACCTGCTCTCCCTGCTTTCACCAGCCAGACCTCTGAACACTGGTCAAACCATGCCCAGACTTGGGGCCAAAGTGGCCCAAAGTCTCCAACAGACAAGTCGGTAAGAAAGATATGGGACAGAGGGAGAAAGCGAAAGGAGCAGGAGAAAGGGAAGGAAGAATAAAAAGTAGTGTTGGGCTGCAGGAGTGAGATGGAGGAATTGAAAGGAAAGAGGCAGGAAGCAGGAGAGTGAGAGAAAAGGAAAGAAGAGACATGCAGCCAGACGAGGGGTTAGTGAGAGAGGATGGGACAGAGAACAGGATGAGAAGGAAATCAGGCAAAGCAAGGACAGGCATGGACAGGCAAGGACAGGCAAGGCTACGCTGCAGGACATTTTGTTGCTTTATAGTTTCTAGCACATTCGTCTTCAGACGGGGAGGAAAGCCACAAGACCGTATGGATTAGGCCGAAGCAAAAACTCCAGCTACTTGAGACACTTAGACTAAGCCTAAAATATGAAGATCGAGAGACCATAAGAATGGTTTTTATACTTGTCCTGGTTTTGCTAGAAAACAAGTTTCTCTTTCAGTGTATTTTGCCTGTCAGCTAAAGCCTTCATATTAACTGCATTTTCCTGGAGAACCAGACACATGTTTTGGTAAACCTAGCAATGGAATTCAAACTTATTGATAAGCACAGATGGACATCTCGCGAGAGGGGCGACGAGGAAAGAGACCAAGAAACTGACCAACTGTGTATAACATCCCATTCACGTGAATACTTCATATAAAAGTGGGAGATCACGAGGATCTTTTGTGCTTTTCACTTTTCCCTGCTGCTTATGGCCGACCTTAGAAGAGGACCTTGCTAGTCGTCCCTGCGAACTGAGGCCTAGTGACAGACTGAATCCAGCTCCGGTTGGCTGCAGAGTCTAATCCAGGACTTTGGGTGCCGGCTCTGCAGTTGCTGAGACTTTCAAGATTGGTTTTGTATATTTTGTATTATTTTCTCTATTCTTATTAGTAGCATTAGTAAAACATCTTTAATTTTTTCCAACTCTCTTCACTCTGTCCTTCTTTTTCTTCCAATTGCCTCTCCTTAGTGAAAAAAGGGGAGAGGGAGGGGGAAGTGTGGGGGGGAGAGGGGGTTAACAATACATCTGCCAGGGTTTTATTGTCACCCCGCAATCTTAACCCTTTACAATACTGTACTTCCACAGTCTGCTGGCAGTACTAAAATAAAGCTGCAGATCTCCTTAGGCTGATTCATGATGCTTTAGTGCAGGGATCATGCATATCATGGGAATATTTCACCATTTCTGCTCTGGTTTCCAGTGTATTACACCAAGACACTCACCTGTTGGCAGAATTTCAAGAGCAAAGCCAGCAATTTGCAGAATTCCGCTTTTTGCGGAATTAAGAAATTGCTGAGCTGACACCAAGTCCTGCAGTGTCTCTGTCACCTGCAGAGTCACCGCATCCTCGCCACGGTAGCAGGCATTGTGACAAGGCCGTCGCTGTGGAGCTGGGCCCTGCGCTGGGCAGGCTATGTCTGTGCTGGTCCCTCCTCCATGCTCTGCAGACATTGGAGAAACCATGTTCTCTTTTCATCCTTTGCAATTGGAACGAGAGGGCTGTGCTGGGCTGTCCCTCATCCTCTCCTGCCAAATGAGCCTCAATGGCTTCAGGTCCTGCAGGTGCTGGTGCTGCCACTGGAACATCCATGCATTGGGCCAGGTCCTGTTGTTCCACCGGTTGCTGGCCAGGTCCCTGCATCTCAGCCTCAGCCCTGCGCACAGCCTCACTGATGATGTACTGCACAATGTCTGCCAGGTCCACATTGTCCTCTGTGGGGCTGTGCTGTGCAGGTGCTGGGTGCTTTGCCTCTGCTGCCGCCTCCGTGTCTGTGCAGCTGGGCAAGCCAGACCCCTCCTGGGGACCTGCAGGGGCATCCTGGAGGTGCTCCTGGACTGAGGGGTTGATCCAGATGCTGTGGATGGTGTCTCCGCCCTGGCACCCCTCTTTGCCATTCTCATCTTGCAAGTCCATGTGCTGGGCCATGTCCTGCTGTTCCTCTGGTTCCTGGCCAGCTGCCACGATCTCAGCCACAGCCCTCCACATGGCCTCACTGACGATGCGCTGTGACGATGCGCTGTGTCCCACAGAGCTGCGTCATCGGCTGTGGGGCCCTGTGGGGCAGGTGCTGGGCACACTGCCTCTGCTGCTGCCTCGGTGTTGGTGCTGCGAGGCCAGCCAGACCCCTCCTGGGGACCTTTATGGTGGTCCTGCAAGCGCTCCTGGACCGAGGGGGTGACCCAGGTGCTCTGCAGGGTGTGCTGGCCCAGGCTGTGGCTGATTTGCGGGCAGGAGGAGGAGCAGGACACATGGGATGGAAGCGGCAGCCCCGGCACCGCAGCAGCTGCTTGCGGCCCCATCCAACCACCGGCCTCCCCCTCCTGCCCTGTCCCGTCCCTCCCCTGTGGCCTATGGAACAAGGGTGGCAGCCCAAAGGGCTGGGAGTGGGCGTTTGCCTCCTCGTCAATGGGCGTCTTGGGTCTCGTCTACCACAGAGCTGCAGTGAGCACTCAGGGGAGATGCTGCCTCCTGAGAAGCTGCTGCCTCCTGAGAAGCTGCTCTCCTGGGAGTGAGCACCCCAGGGCTCTCGCTCCTTAAATACCTCCACGGTCAGGGCGGGGACCCCCGTGTCACAATGGCCTCTGGCTATGACGACCCCATGTCACAATGGCCTCTGGTTATGACGTCACAGAGCCCGGGTGGTCGTCACGGAGACACCCACCTCCGGGCCCGGCTGGGACTGGCTGTGTGTGGCGTAGGGCAGCCCCTGCTTGAAGGAGGAGGGAGCAGAGAATGGCGAGGGAAGCTGTCCCCAGCACACAGGACCCTGTCCCCCAGAGCTTTGCTCAGAGACACTGCTGCCTGCTCCACTACACCTGCAAGAATCCGCATTCAGAGCTTGTTTGCAGGACAAACCAAGGGCCACTCTACAGCCTCACCACACTGATTCTTTGTTTTTGTTGTGGTTTGATCGTGGGGAGACAATCAAAACCATGGGAGAAGGTTTCCCTTCACCCTTTTTCCCCCTTCCCCCTTCAGGCCACAGTAGTCTACAGTTAATCTCCACTCATCGCTAGACTTACACACTGGCCAAATTGGGCTATTCAAAGGTGAGCGAGTCTTCCTGATCACACCCTGGCTTTCCAGTTGACGAATCAATTTCCGAATAGGAATCCAAGAGTCCCGATTGGTGCGATACTGTCGACGATGCACCGTTGTGGTAGCAACTGGCACCTGCTGATCATCAACCATCAGCAGTCCTATAACAGAAGGGCCATCTGAAAGACCAGGAAAATCAGACAGCTGTTCAATTCTCTCAGTGTCCACAGCTGCTATCCCAAATGCCCACCTATACCCTTCTGGGTCCTTAAAATACCCTCTCTTAAGGTAGTCTATGCCAAGGATGCACAGAGCATCTGGGCCAGTCACAATGGGATGCTTTTGCCAATTTTTTCCAGTTAGGCTCATTTCAGCCTCTACAACAGTCAGCTCTTGGGATTCCCCAAGTCACTCCAAAAATACTGATGAGTTGTGTCCCCTTACAGTCTGAAGGAATTATTGTGCACTGAGCAGCAGTGTCCACCAAAGCCTTGTACTCCTGAGGGCGTGTTGTACCAGCCCTTCTTATCTGTACCGTCCAGTAAACTCTGTTATCCCTTTCCTCCACCTGGCTGGAGGCAGGGCACCTCTAATCTCGGTCTTCCACGGTCACTCGGTGTGAATTAGAGGTTTCTTCACGAGCACCAGAATCTCTTTTGTAAACCGGGGCAGGCCTTTTCCTAGAAGCCTGCCCTGTTAACTCATGCACTCGTTCTTGAAGTTCCCCAGCAGGTTTATTGTGCCACTTACTCATATCTTCTCCCTGCTCACGTAGGAAGGACCACAGTAAACCTCTGATGGTGGCCTGCCTGTGTTCTCTCTCTCTGGAGATTGGGGATGCCTTCTCTCTCTCTCTGGGGACTGGAAACGCTTTCTCTCTCTCTCTGGATATTGGAAATGCTTTCTCCTAATAGCTGAAACATTGGTTCCTACAAATCAAGAGTCATGTGTGTGTTCCCTGAGTGCTTTAATTTCTCTCAACAGCTTTTCAAAACAGTCAACAGTTGTTTCACTCAGTTTCTCCACCCTGGAGACATAAGCCCCTAGGGGATCAGAAAGGTTTTCCTCAAATTCCCGGAGCCGCTCAGTCACGTCATTAACACTTTGTCTACCACCAGTTGACACGAACGTTCCTGCCAATATCTTAGCATATGGACCTGGTGCACTCTGTGAGAATCTGCGCCACATAGACCGTGTACACTCAACTCTGTCTGGATTCACCCCCTCCTGGCTATCTGGCCCAAAATAGATAATCCCTCGCACAGCTAACTCTCTCAGGAACTGGATACCTCGCTCCATAGCATTCCATTTCCTTGATGTGCATTGACAGTCATCCTTGTTACGAAATATTGTTTTCATGGCTGTCAAGAGTCGGGTCCAGAGGGCCGTGGGGTTGGGCCCACTGGCAATTGCCCTATCAAGGGTGGAATCCCTTGACAGGGATCCCAACTGTTTGGCTTCTCCGCCCTCCAGTTCTCTGTGTCAGCCCCGTCATCCCAGCATCGGAGCATCCAGGTTAACATATTCTCACCATCTTTATGAGTATACTCTTTTCGCAACTCTCTTAGCTCACTTGGAGAAAAAGACCGGGTAACGGTCACTTTCTCCCCTGTTGACGCCCCTGGGGATGAATGTTGCCCCTTGCCATCATCTGCAGCCCGATTAGTCTTCTTAGTCGCTTTCTTACAACCGGCTACTGATGCCGATATGGGCTTAACATTATCGCTGGGCTTGTTTTTGCTACAACAGGAACAATACCCCGTATTTGAGGAACAAGCTTGAGCCTGAGTAGCCATGGTGTTTATGACTGGGGAAGTGGCGGCCACAATGGCAGCCCCTTTTCCAGCCTCACCAGACACCGTGCAACTCTCATCGATCAAAAGATACACAAGCCTTCGATTTAACCTAATCTCTCCTAACAAATATATAAATACTAAGATATTTTTCAGGACAGAGATCAGTATCATAGTTCTTTCAAAACTCCATGAATATTCCAAGTGCTCAAAAACATCGGGAATCGGCTCAAATGAGAAGGGAGAAGTACGCTGAGTCATAGTTTCCCAAGATTCACTAGCCCATTTAGCAAACACATCACTGGAATTTAGCTCTCCTGGCAGTCTCTCAAGGTACAGCAGAAAGGAATAGAAACTCATTATTGGTTGCACTACCATAAGGTAGTGCCAAAATACTAAAAATGTCTCAAGTCCCGAATTTGCCTGCATTCTTCACCAATTATCTGTCGTGGTTTGATCGTGGGGAGACAATCCGAACCGTGGCAGATGGTTTCCCTTCACCCTTTATCCCCCTTCAGCAACCCCCCCTCTCTCCTTCCCCCTCCTCCTCACTAGGATGTGGGGAGGACAGGAAAAGAGAAAAGTAAAGGAAAAGAGAATTGGGAAACTTGAAAACGTTTACTAAGACTAGGAAAACGAACACAGGGCAAAAATAACACAGAAACAAATATTGGAAAACCAGTCCTGAAGTCCAGCAGCATGCCACAGTTGAACCGGAAACAGCAGGAGACTTCAGCGTGCAGGAACAGCAGAATGAAGGAAAGCAGTCTGATGAAAAACAACCAATGCGCCGAGCAGGCAATGCAAAAAGGGAGCAAACCAGTCCACGTGCTCTGCTTTTATATGCAGGAAATCGTGAATTGGATGGAATACCCCTATTGGTCAGTTCGTGGCCACATGACTCGGGCCAGTTCCTTCCATTGCTCCCCCCCTCCTCTTCAGCCCAAAACGGGGAGGGGGCGGTTCACAACACCAGGGCACTTTTCAACATGGTCGTCATGAGTTTTCTTAAGTAGGTATGAGCCTCCTTTGAAGAAATAGGCTGAAGCCACATTCACAAAACCCCACAGTCCATTTTCAGCAACAGAATCTACCGTTTCCCCCTTTAGTGACAACCAGGGTTCTCTCAAGGTGCGCTTTTACAATACTTGTGAGCTGTTCAGTGACTCACTTGCTAAAGGAGGTGGCCTCATCCAACTCCCAGTTTTAGCCTGCCAGCTCTCCAATGCATTGCCTCTTCCACCTTCCTTCTACCGGGCCCAAAGTGCATTCTACTGCCTGGTTAGGGAGATGCACGTGCCACCGGTCCCAGAGCATCACTCTGGGGATCCATCATAGCTGGCCATTACCTCTCAGCTGCTGCACCAGCCAAACCTTTCTGGAACAGCAAACTCTCAGAATCTGCTCCAGGTCTGTAAGAGTCGGTCCAAAACCCGTATCTGCGTGAAAATTGCCACCAAGAACAGGCTGACAGTGACTCAGAGAGAGGCCTGAGGAGAAGCATTGTGGTGCACAGGTGTCTCCAACCTGGAAGGCTACTGCTAACAATGGCTGCTGTGTGGAGTTTGCCTGCTGCTTCAGCCAAGCCAGCCCCCACCTCCTAAAAGGGATTGTTAGACGGGTCTCTCTGACCCAGGGACAATCGCTGCGTCCAGAAGATGGATTCTTGCCTGCAGCCTCAGTCACACCTTGTCCCCCACCCGCTCCCTCGAACAAAGGACAACAAAAAAGAGCATGCCCAGAAGCTCGCCAAGGGTCCTGAGGCCACCCAATGGACCAGAGAGATACCCCTGAATGCAGGCCACGCAGGCGCAGACAAGCGCTGGCAAGAGAGGCGAAGACTTTTCAAGCCTGCGCAGTTAAGCCCAGATTGAGAAACAAAGGTGGAGACTGGCCTGAAACAATGGGAGCGAGGGGGATGAAGAAGTATAAAGATGGTTCCTGACTGGACGTCATTGAGATCTCCCCACCAGAGGATGCCAAAACACCATGGAGGACCGGCAGGACTCCACGGGACTGGCCACCAGAGGGACGACTTTGGAGCTCACCTGCTGATAAACCAGTCCTCATTCCCATCTTTTTCTTCTTCTTTCCCTGTTTCTTTTCCTTTCCTGTTTTCTTACTCTCTCGCTATCGTGTGCCGCTTTACGGGCAAAATAATAAAGTAACACTGTTTGATTGTATTCTAAGCCCTTGGCATTTCAGATGCCTTAATTTTGTGCTTCAAGAAGAATGTAAATGAACCATCATGAGTCCATCACTGAGTGGACCCCAACAAGGTCCTTGCAAGCTCTCAATCTCCTTTTGCTCCCCTAGCACACTTCTTCCCCCCTCCATGCAGTTTGGTTTCAGCCTAGGGAGCAGACAAATCCTTGGAAAAAGTAGGCATTCTTTTCATGTCCTATGTCAGCACGGGAAAAGAAGAAAATCCCAAAGTCTTAACATCTACACCGCCCTAAGTGGAAGGCCAACGTGTCCCCACCATCCACCAGCATGATGTACCACTAGTTCATATATGACTCAGTGATTTTGAGAGAGGTAGAAGAAAACAGGCACCAAAAATTAGAAAAAAAGTCTGAAAGCTTAAGACAAAACAGCACTTCTTCAGAAGGAGATGATTGGCTCGAAGAGGGATGGGGTGGTAGCTGAGCTTGTCCCAGTCAGGCAGCATTCTAAAACCAATGAGGACCAGGTGGCCTCCTATGCCTCTAGGGAGAAACTGATATGCTCTGCTCGCTCCCTGAAATGCCTGTACACCAATGCGCGCAGCATGGGGAATAAGCAGGAGGAGTTAGGATCCCATGTTCGGTCGGGAGATTATGATCTGGTGGCAATTACAGAAACATGGTGGGACAGTCCACATGACCGGAATGTGGTCATGGATGGCTATGCCCTTTTCGGAAAAGACAGGCCAGCCAGGCATGGTGGTGGAGTTGCTCTCTATGTGAGAGAGCAACTACAATGTATTAAATACTTCCCAGGAGTGGATGACGAGTGAATTGAGAGTGTATGGGTCAGGATCAAGGGGCAGGCTGGCAGGGGTGACACTGTTGTGGGCGTCTGTTACAGGCCACCAGATCAGGCTGAGGAAGTTGATGAGGCCTTCTATGGGCAGTTGAGAGTGGCCTCACAGTCACAGGCACTGGTTGTTGTGGGTGATTTTAACTTTCCTGATGTTTGCTGGAAGGACCATTCAGCCAGCCAGCCACAGTTCAGGAGATTCCTCCAGTGCATTGGTGATAACTTCCTCGTGCAGATGGTGGAGGAGCCGACTAGGAGAGGTGCACTGCTGGATCTCATCCTCACTAACAAGGAGGGTCTGGTTGAAGCAGTAAAGGTTGAGGGCTGCCTGGGTTGCAGTGACCACGAGATGGTGGAGTTCAGCATCTTGGGTGGCAGGAACAGAATAGCAAGTAGAATTGCAACCCTGGACTTTAGCAGGGCTAACTTTGGCCTTTTCAAGCAATTGCTGGGGGAAATCCCATGGGCAAGACTGCTTGAAGGAAAAGGGGCCCAAGATAGCTGGATTGCATTCAGAGATTGCTGCTTCCACGCTCAGGATCAGAGCATCCCCACACGCAGGAAGTCAAGGAAGGGAGCCAGGAGGCCTGCGTGGTTGAATAGGGATCTGTTGGGTATGCTCAAGCAGAAGAGAGGAGTTTACAGGTCACAGAAGCAGGGGCTGGCCACTGGGGAAGAATATAAGGCTGCCGTTAGAGGATGTAGGAAGGCAGCTAGGATAGCCAAGGCCTCCTTAGAATTACAGCTGGTGAGAGGGGTCAAGGACAGCAAAAAGAACTTTTTCAAATGCATAGCAGATAAAACTAATACCAGGGGCAATGTAGGCCCACTGATGAATGGGGTGGGTGCCCTGGTGGCAGAAGGTACAGAGAAGGCAGAATTACTGAATGCCTTCTTTATCTCTGTCTACACTGCCGGAGGCTGTCCTGGGGAGCCCTGTACCCCTGAGACCCCGGATGAAGCCAGGTCAATGGAGGAGTTTGCTTTAGTTGATGAGGACTGGGTTAGAGAGCAATGAAATAGTCTGGACATCCATAAATCAATAGGTCCAGATGGGATGCATCAGCGGGTGCTGAGGGGGCTGGCTGAAGTCATTGCTGGACCACTCTCCAACATCTTTGCCAAGTCTTGGGAAACGGGGGAGGTGCCCGAGGATTGGAGGAAAGCAAATGTCACTCCGGTCTTCAAAAAGGGCAAGAAGAAGGACCCGGGTAATTATAGACCGGTCAGCCTCACCTCTGTCCCTGGGAAAGTAATGGAACAGCTTATCCTTGGTGCCATCTCAAGGCATATCAAGGATAAGAGGGTTATTAGGGGGAGTCAGCATGGCTTTACCAAGGGTAAGTCATGCTTGACCAACCTCATAGCCTTTTATGAGAATGTAACAAGGTGGATGGATGATGGCAGAGCGGTGGATGTGGTCTACCTTGACTTCAGCAAAGCCTTTGACACAGTCTCCCACAGCATCCTCACAGCTAAGTTGAGGAGGTGTGGTCTAGACAATAGAGTAGTGAGGTGGGTTGCAAACTGGCTTAAGGAGAGAAGCCAGAGAGTGGTAGTCAATGGTGCGGAATCTAGTTGGAGGCCAGTATCTAGTGGAGTGCCTCAGGGGTCAGTACTGGGGCCAATATTATTCAATATATTCATTAACGATTTAGATGAGGGAATAGAGTGTACTATCAGCAAGTTTGCTGATGACACTAAGCTGGGAGGAGTGGCTGACACGCCAGAAGGCTGTGCTGCCATCCAGCGGGACCTGGACAGGCTGGAGAGTTGGGCGGGGAATAACCTAATGAAATTGAAAAAGGGAAAGTGTAGAGTCCTGCATCTGGGCAGGAACAACCCCAGGTTCCAGTATAGGTTGGGAAATTACATATTAGAGAGCACTGTAGAGGAAAGGGACCTGGGGGTCCTGGTGGACAGCAGGATGACCATGAGCCAGCACTGTGCCCTTGTGGCAAGGAAGGCCAATGGCATCCTGGGGTGTATTACAAGGGGCGTGGTTAGTAGATCGAGAGAGGTCCTCCTTCCCCTCTACTCCACCCTGGTGAGACCCCATCTGGAATATTGTGTCCAGTTCTAGGCCCCTCAGTTCTAGAAGGACAGGGAACTGCTGGAGAGGGTCCAGAGTAGGGCAGCGAAGATGATTAAGGGAGTGGAGCACCTCCCTTATGAAGAAAGGCTGAGGGAGCTGGGTCTCGTTAGTTTCGATAAGAGGAGACTAAGGGGGGACCATATTAATGTTTATAAATGTATAAAGGGTGAGTGCCATGAGGATGGAGCCAGGCTCTTCTCGGTGGCAAACAATGATAGGAAAAGGGGTAATGGGATCAGGCTGGAACACAAGAGGTTCCACTTAAATTTGAGAAAAAACTTCTCAGTAAAGGTGACAGAGCACTGGAACAGGCTGCCTAGGGAGGTTGCATAGTCTCCTTCTCTGGAGACATTCAAAACCCGCCTGGACATGTTCCTGTGTGACCTCACTTAGGCATTCCTGCTCCAGTAGGGGGATTGGACTAGATGATCTTTTGAGGTCCGTTCCAATCCCAAACATACGATGATACTGTGATACTGTGATCCCTGCACCAAAACACCATGACTCAGCCTAAGGAGATCTGCAGCTTATTTTTTTGTACTGCCAGCAGATTGTGAAAGTACAGTATAAAAACCATCCTGATGGAGAGATCTTCGTATTTTAGGCTTAGTCTAAGTGTCCCAAGTAGCTGGAGTTTTTGCTTGGGCCTAATCCATAAGGTCTTTTGGCTTTCCTCCTCGTCTGAAGACGAATGTGCTAGAAACTATAAAGCAAAAAAATGTCCTGCAGCCTAGCCTTGCCTTGCCTGTCCTTGCCTGTCGTTGCCTGTCCTTGCCTTGCCTTATTTCCTTCTCATCCTGTTTTCTGTCCCATCCTCTCTCACTAACCCCTCGTCTGGCTGCATGTCTCTTCTTTCCTTTTCTCTCACTCTCCTGCTTCCTGCCTCTTTCCTTTCAATTCCTCCATCTCACTCCTGCAGCCCAACACTACTTTTTATTCTTCCTTCCCTTTCTCCTGCTCCCTTCGCTTTCTCCCTCTGTCCCATATCTTTCTTCCCGACTTGTCTGTTGGAGACTTTGGGCCACTTTGGTCCCAAGTCTGGGCATGGTTTGACCAGTTTTCAGAGGCCTGGCTGGTGACAGCAGGGACAGCAGGCAGTGACGGGCCCGGGGCTGACAGGCTCCCCCTCCCCTAGGGGGCGCTCGGCTGCCACACCCAGCTGACATAGAACCTTTGTCACAATGCCCGCTACCGTGGCGAGGATGCGGTGACTCTGCACACACTCTCCAGGGGTGTTTGTGACACACATGCTGTCCAATGGTGTTTTTGACACACATGCTGTCCAGTGGGGTTTGTGACACACACACTGTCCAATGGGGATTGTGACACACACACACTATCTCATGGGCTTTGTGACGCGCATGCTGTCCAATGGGTTTTGTGAACACACACACTCTCCAGGGTGGTTTGTGACACACACGCTGTCCAATGGGGTTTGTGACACACACAGTCTGTCCAATGGGGGTTGTGACACACACGCTGTCCAATGGGGTTTGTGACACACACGCTGTCCAGTGGGGTTTGTGACACACACATGCTATCCAATGGGGTTCGTGACACACACACTTTTCAATGTGTTTTGTGACACACACACGCTATCCAATGGGGTTTGTGACACATAAACTTTCCAATGGTGTTTGTGACACACACACTGTCCAATGGGTATTGTGACACACACACACTGTCCAATGGGGTTTGTGACACACACTCTGTCCAATGGGGTTTGTGACACACGTGCTGTCCAGGTGAGTTCGTGACACACACGCTGTCCAGTGGGATTTGTGACACACACACTGTCCCATAGGATTTGTGACACTCACATGCTATCCAGAGGGGTTTGTGACACATAAACTTTCCAACGGGGTTTGTGACGCACACAGTCTGTCCAATGGTGCTTGTGACACGCATACTGTCCAATGGGGATTGTGACACACACACGCTGTCCAATGGGGTTTGTGACACTCTCGAGGGTTAAGATTGCGGGGTGACAATAAAACCCTGGCAGATCCCCCACTTCCCACTCCCTCTTCCCCCTTTCCACTAAGGAGAGGCGATTGGGAGGAAAAGAAGGACAGAGTGAAGAGAGTTGGAAAATATTAAAGATGTTTTACTAATGCTACTAATAAGAATAGAGAAAATAATACAAAATATACAAAAACAATCTTGAAAGTCTCAGCAACTGCAGAGTCGGCAACCAAAGTCCTGGATTAGACTCTGCAGCCAATCGGAGCTGGATTCAGTCTCTCACTAGGCCTCAGTTCGCAGGGACGACTAGTAAGGTCCTCTTCTAATGTTGGCCAGAAGCATAAGGGAAAAGGGACAAAGGGACGAGATCCTCGTGATCTCCCACTTTATATGAAGTATTCACGTGAATGGGATGTTATACACAGTTGGTCAGTTTCTTGGTCACTTCCTTCTCGTCGCCCCTCTCGCGAGATGTACATCCCTGCTTATCAATAGGTTTGCATTCCGTTGCTAGGTTTACCAAAACATGTGTCTGGTTCTCCAGGAAAATGCAGTTAATATGAAGGCTTTAGCTGACAGGCAAATTCACTAAAAGAGAAACTTGTTTTTAGCAAAAACAGGACATTCCACCCCTTATAATATGCCATTCACTGAATGCTTAAACCTTATCAATACAATCTATCAATACAATCTAATTAATCACTACAACTATATATATATATATACATATGTACGTATATACACAGGAGTAATTAATCAGTGGACCATCCTTTAAAAAGTTCATTAAGTTCATTTTGTCACGACAGGAAAAATGGTACAAGTGCATCTCATGACCACTGTTTGTGGGTTAAAGACATCAACTTCGAAGAAGTTGTCAGGCGCCACTCGAAGAAGCTAGCTCTGGTTTCATCATCACTGTCTTGATCTGGAAGACACTTATTAAACACTGTTAGTATGACAATTCACATCATGCAGTTCAGTATTGCATATTTTCACCTAAACTCAAATCCCCTTGAGGCACACACCGAACTTCTCCATGCTTAAGCATCACCCACCAGGTGCTGCCAGGTCCCTGGGCAAAAACAATCCCACGAATGGGCTTGCCTTTGCCTGAGACAGGAGTAACCCAGACTGCCTTTCCTAACATGTTTTTCATGCGTACTACAGGGACTTTATCTCCTTCTACAGTCCGTAGAAATTCTGATTGGGCAGGCCCGGCTCGATTGGTTGATCCCCTGGTGTTGACCAACCAAGTGGCTTTTGCTAAATGTGAACCCCAGTTTTTAAAGGTTCCACCACCAAGTGCCTTTAGTGTAGTTTTTAGCAAACCATTGTACCTTTCAATTTTCCCATGATATGGAATATGATATACCCACTCAATACCATGTTCTTTGGCCCAATTGTCTATAAGACTGTTTTTGAAATGAGTACCGTTGTCTGATTCAATTCTTTCTGGCGTACCGTGTCGCCAAAGGACTTGTTTTTCAAGGCCCAGGATAGTATTTCGGGCTGTAGCATGAGGTACGGCATATGTTTCCAACCATCCAGTGGTTGCTTCCACCATTGTAAGTACATAACGCTTATCTTGACGTGTTTGTGGAAGTGTAATATAATCAATCTGCCAAGCTTCTTCATACTTATACTTTAACCATCGCCCCCCATACTCTGCAGGCTTTAACCGTTTCGCTTGTTTGATTTCGGCGCAAGTCTCGCATTCATGAATAACCTGTGAAATAGTGTCCATAGTTAAATCCACCCCTCGATCGCGAGCCCATTTATATGTTGCATCTCTACCTTGATGCCCTGAAGCATCATGGGCCCATCGGGCTAGGAAAAGTTCACCTTTATGTTGCCAGTCCAAGTCCACCTCAGCTACTTTAATCTTAGCAGCTTGATCCGCTTGCTGGTTGTTTAGATGTTCCTCAGTGGCTCGACTTTTAGGCACATGAGCATCTACATGCCGAACTTTCACAGGCAGGCTCTCTAGCCGAGCAGCAATGTCTTGCCACAGTGTGGCAGCCCAAATGGGTTTACCTCTGCGCTGCCAGTTGCTTTTCTTCCATTGCTGTAGCCACCCCCACAAGGCATTTGCTACCATCCATGAGTCAGCGTAGAGATAAAGTATTGGCCACTTCTCTCGTTCAGCAGTGTCCAAAGCCAGCTGGAAGGCTTTCACTTCTGCAAATTGACTAGATTCACCTTGTCCTTCAGTGGCTTCTGTAACTTGTCGTGTGGGACTCCACACAGCAGCTTTCCACCTTCGATGTTTTCCTACAAGACGACAGGATCCATCTGTGAACAGTGCATACTGCTTATCAGTCTCTGAAAGAGTATTATACGGTGGTGCTTCTTCAGCACGTTTTACTTCCTCCTCTGGAGACATCCCGGAGTCTTTACTTTCTGGACAGTCTGTAATCACTTCTAAGATCCCTGGGCAATTGGGACTTCCAATTCGAGCTTGTTGCGTGATCAATGCAATCCGTTTACTCCACGTAACTTCGGTTGCATGATGTGGATAGGGAACCGCCCCTTTGAACATCCAACTCAGCACCGGCAGTCGAGGTGCCAGGAGGAGCTGTGCTTCAGTACCGATCACTTCTGAAGCAGCTCGAACTCCTTCATATGCTGCTAGTATCTCTTTTTCAGTTGGAGTATAGTTAGCCTCAGATCCTTTGTATCCTCGACTCCAAAAACCTAAGGGTCGACCTCGGGTTTCTCCTGGTGCTTTCTGCCAGAGGCTCCAGGTAAGTCCATTATCTCCGGCTGCGGTGTAGAGCACATTTTTAACATCTAGTCCAGTCTGAACTGGTCCAAGGGCCACCGCATGAGTTATCTCACGCTTAATTTGTTCAAAGGCTTGTCGTTGTTCAGGGCCCCACTCAAATTGGTTCTTTTTACGAGTCACTCGATAGAGAGGGCTCACAATCTGGCTGTAGTCAGGATTATGCGTTCTCCAAAAACCTACAACGCCCAAGAAAGTCTGTGTCTCCTTTTTATTAGTAGGTGGAGACATTGCTGCAATTTTGTTGATCACATCCATTGCGATCTCATGACGGCCATCTTGCCATTTTATTCCTAAAAACTGTATCTCTCGTGCAGGTCCCTTGACCTTGCTTCGTTTTATGGCAAAACCAGCATCCAAAAGAATCTGAATTATTCTCTCACCTTTCTCGAAGACTTCTTTCGCTGTGTCGCCCCATACAATGATGTCATCAATATACTGCAAGTGTTCTGGAGCTTTACCTTGCTCCAGCGTGGTCTGGATCAGTCCATGGCAGATGGTAGGACTGTGTTTCCACCCCTGGGGCAAGCGATTCCACGTGTACTGGATGCCTCTCCAGGTGAAAGCAAACTGCGGCCTGCACTCTGCTGCTACAGGAATAGAGAAAATGCATTAGCAATGTCAATTGTAGCATACCACTTAGCTGCCTTTGACTCCAGTTCAAATTGCTGTTCTAGCATGTCAGGCACAGCAGCACTCAGTGGTGGTGTAACTTCATTCAGGCCACGATAGTCTACAGTTAGTCTCCACTCGTCACTAGACTTACGCACTGGCCAGATTGGGCTGTTAAAAGGTGAGCGAGTCTTACTGATCACACCCTGGCTTTCCAATTGACAGGTCAACTTCTGGATCGGAATCAAAGAGTCTCGGTTGGTGCGATATTGCCGGCGATGCACCGTTGTGGTAGCAATTGGCACCTGCTGATCGTCAACCATCAGCAGTCCTACAACAGAAGGATCATCTGAAAGACCAGGCAAATCAGACAGCTGTTCAATTTTCTCAGTGTCCACAGCTGCTATACCAAATGCCCACCTATACCCTTTTGGGTCCTTAAAATACCCTCTCCTGAGGTAGTCTATGCCAAGGATGCACGGAGCATCTGGACCAGTCACAATGGGATGCTTTTGCCAGTTTTTTCCGGTTAGGCTCATTTCAGCCTCTACAACAGTCAGTTCCTGGGATCCCCCAGTCACTCCAACAATATTGATGGATTGCGTTCCTTTATAATTAGAAGGAATTATTTTGCACTGTGCACCAGTGTCCACTAAAGCTTTGTACTCCTGGGGGTGTGTTGTACCAGGCCATCGTATTTGTACAGTCCAATAAACTCTGTTATCCCTTTCCTCCACCTGGTTGGAGGCAGGGCACCTCTAATTTCTGTTTTGCACAGTCTCTGGGTGTGAATTAGAGGTTCCTTCAAGAGCATCAGAATCTCTTCTGCTCCTTTTGTAAACTGGAGCAGCCACTTTACTAGGAGTTCTTCCTTTTATCTCACGTACTTGTTCTTGAAGTTCTGAGGTAGGCCTTCCATGCAACTTATTCATGTTTTCTCCCTGCTCATGTAGGAAGAACCACAGTGAAGCTCTTTTTGTGGGCTGCCTCTGTCCTCTCTCTCCCAAGATTGGAAACACCTTTTCCTAATAGCTGAAACATAGGTTTGTGCAGGTCGTGAATGGTATGTGTCTTCTCTGAGTTCTTTGATTTATTGCAATATCTTTTCAAACTGGTCACAAGATTTTTCACACAGTTTCTCTACAGCAGAGACACAAGCCCGTAGAGAACCAGCAAGGCTGTCCTCAAAGTTCCGAAGCTGCTCAATCACTTCATTAATCTCTTGTAGACCTCCAGCTGACCAGACCATTCTTGCCACAGACTCTCCAGGGGTATTTGTGACACACACACTGTCCAGTGGGTATTATGACACACACACTCTGTCCAATGGGGATTGTGACACACACAAATTCTGTCCAATGGGGTTGGTGACACACAAACTGTCCAGTGGGGTTTGTGACACACACGATGTCCAATGGGGATTATGACACACACACGATGTCCAATGGTGTTTGTGACACGGATGCTGTCCAATGTCGTTTGTTACAGACACACTCTACAGGGGGGATTGTGACACAGACACTGTTCAATGGCAATTGTAACACACACGGTGTCCAATGCGGTTTGTGACACACAGGCTGTCCAGGTGTGTTTGTGACACACACGCTGTCCAATGGAGTTTGTGACACACACAGTGTCCAATGGGTATTATGACACACACACTCTGTCCAAAGGGGTTTGTGACACACACACTGTTCAATGGGTTTTGTGACACACACACGCTGTCCAATGGGGATTGTGACACACACACTGTACAGGCGGTTTTTTGACACACCCTCTGTCCATTTTGGTTTTGTGACACACACACTGTCCAATGGGGACTGTGAGATACACACGCTGTCCAATGGGTTTTGTGACACAAACACTATCCAATGGGGTTTGTGACCCAGACGCTGTCCAATGGGGACAGTGACACACACACGGTGTCCAATGGTGTTTGTGAAACGCATGCTGTCCAATGGTGTTTGTGACACACACACTGTCCATAGGGGTTTGTGACACACACGCTGTCCAATGGGGATTGTGACACACACACGCTGTCCAATGGTGTTTGTGACTCGGATTCTGTCCAATGGGGTTTGTGACACACACACTGTCCAATGGGGTTTGTGACACACACTCTGTCCAATGGGGTTTGTGACACACACACTGTCCAATGGGGATTGTAACACACACACGCTGACCAATGGGGTTTGTGACACACACACTGTCCAATGGGGTTTGTGACACACACACGCTGTCCGATGGTGTTTCTGAACACGCATGGTTTCCAATGGGTCTTGTGACACACACACTGTCCATGGGGGATTGTGACACACACAAACTCTGTCCAATGGGGTTGGTAATACACAAACTGTCCAATGGGGTTTGTGACACAGACACTGTCCAATGGGGATTGTGACACACACACTGTACAGGGGGGTTAGTGACACACACACTGTCCAATTGGGTTTTTGACACACACACTGTCTAGGGGGGTCTGTGCCGCACTTGCTGTCCAATGTGGTTTGTGACACACAGGCTGTCCAGTGTGGTTTGTGAAACACACGCTGTCCAAAGGGGTTTGTGACACACAAAATGTCAAGGTGGGTTTGTTACACACACACTGTTCAAAGGGGTTTGTAACACACACGATGTCCAATGATGTTTCTGACACGCATGCTGTGCAATGGTGTTTGTGACACGGATGCTTTTCAATGAGGTTTGTTACACACACACTCTCCAGGGGGGTTTGTGACACAGACACTGTCCAAGGGGGATTGTGACAGACACGTTTTCCAATGGGGCATGTGACACACACACTGTCCTGGGGGGTTTGTGACACACACGCTGTCCAATGTGGTTCGTGACACAGAGACTCTCCAGGGGTATTTGTGACACACACGCTGTCCAGAGGGGTTTGTGACACACACACCGTCCAATGGGTATTATGACACACACACTCCGTCCCCTTGGGTTTGTGACACACACACTGCCCAATGGGTATTATGACACACACACTCTGTCCAATGGGGTTTGTGACACACACACTGTACAGGGGGTTTGTGACACACCTTCTGTCCATTTTGGTTTTGTGACCCAGACGCTGTCCAATGGGGACAGTGACACACACACGCTGTCCAATGGGTTTTGTGACACGCATGCTGTCCAACGGTGTTTGTGACACACACACTGTCCAGAGGGGCTTGTGACACACACGCTGTCCAGTATGGTTTGTGAAACACACGCTGTCCAAAGGGGTTTGTGACACACAAACTGTCAAGGTGGGTTTGTGACACACACACTGTTCAAAGGGGTTTGTGACACACACGCTGTCCAATGGGGATTGTGACACACACACGCTGTCCAATGGTGTTTGTGACTCGGATGCTGTCCAATGGGGTTTGTGACACACACTCTGTCCAATGGGGTTTGTGACACACACACGCTGTCCAACTGGGATTGTGACACACACACGCTGTCCAATGGGGTTTGTGACACACACTGTCCAATGGCGTTTGTGACACACAGGCTGTCCAATGGGGTTTGTGACACACACACTCTGTCCGATGGTGTTTGTGACACGCATGGTTTCCAATGGGTCTTGTGACACAGACACTGTCCAGGGGGCTTTGTGACACACACGCTGTCCAATGGGATTTGTGACACACACACGCTGTCCAATGGTGTTTCTGACTCAGATACTTTTCAAAGGGGTTTGTTACAGGCACAATGTCTGGGGGGGTTTGTGACACAGACACTGTCCAATGGGGATTGTCATACACACACTGTCCAGGGGGTTTTGTGACACACACGCTGTCCAATGGGGATTGTGACATACACACGTTGTCCATTGGTGTTTGTGACACGGTTTCTGTCCAATGGGGATTGTGGCACACACGCTGTCCCGCGGGGTTCGTGACACACACATTGTCCAATGGGGTTAGTGACATACACACTTTCCTTTGGTTCTGTGACACACACAGAATACCAATGGGGTTTGTGACACACACACTGTCTAATGGGGTTTGTGATACACACACGCTTTCCAATGGTGTATGTGACACGCATGCTGTCCAATGGGGTTTGTGACACACACACTGTCCAGGGGGGGGGTTGTGACACACACACTGTCCAATAGGGTTGTGACAGAAATACGCAAACCGATGGGGTTTGTGACACACACACTATTCAATGGGGTTTGTGACATACACACGCTATCCAATGGAGTTTGTGACATACACACTTTCCAAAGGGGTTTCTGACACACACACGCTGTCCAATGTTGTTTGTGACACACACGCTGTCAAATGGGGTTTGTGACACACATACTGTCTATGGGGGATTGTGACATACACACAGTGTCTAATGGTGTTTCTGACACAGATACTTTTGAATGGGGTTTGTTACACACACAATGTCTAGGGGGGTTTGTGACACAGACACTGTCCAATGGGATTGTGACACACACACTGTCCAGGGGGGTTTGTGACACACACACTGCCCAATGGGGGTTGTGACACACACACTGTCTAGGGGGGACTGTGACACACACGCTGTCCAATGTCGTTGGTGACACACGGGCTGTCCAATGGGGTTTGTGACACACACACGGTGTCCAATGGTGTTTGTGACACGGATGCTTTTCAATGGGGTTTGTTACATACACACTCTCCAGGGGGGTTTGTGACACAGACACTGTCCAAGGGGGATTGTGACAGACACGTTTTCCAATGGGGCATGTGACACACACACTGTCCTGGGGGGTTTGTGACACACACGCTGTCCAGAGGGGTTTGTGACACACACACTGTCCAATGGGTATTATGACACACACACATTGTACAGGGGGTTTGTGACACAGTCTCTGTCCATTGTGGTTTTGTGATACACACCCTGTCCAATGGGGACTGTGACACACACACGCTGTCCAATGGTGTTTTTGACACAGATGCTGTCCAATGGTGTTTGTGACACACACACTGTGCAGAGGGGTTTTGTGACACACACACGCTGTTCAATGGGGTTTGTGACATACACACGCTATCCAATGGCGTTTGTGACATACACACTTTCCAGTGGGGTGTCTGACACACACGCGCTGTCCAATGTTGTTTGTGAGACACACACACTGTCCAATGGGGATTGTGACACACACACGCTGTCCAATGGGGTTTGTGACACACACGCTGTCCGGGGGGGGGTTGTGACACACACACTGTCCAATAGGGTTGTGACAGAAATACGCAAACCGATGGGGTTTGTGACACACACACTATTCAATGGGGTTTGTGACATACACACGCTATCCAAAGGAGTTTGTGACATACACACTTTCCAAAGGGGTTTCTGACACACACACACTGTCCAATGTTGTTTGTGACACACACGCTGTCAAATGGGGTTTGTGACACACATACTGTCTATGGGGGATTGTGACATACACACAGTGTCTAATGGTGTTTCTGACACAGATACTTTTGAATGGGGTTTGTTACACACACAATGTCTAGGGGGGTTTGTGACACAGACACTGTCCAATGGGATTGTGACACACACACTGTCCAGGGGGGTTTGTGACACACACACTGCCCAATGGGGGTTGTGACACACACACTGTCTAGGGGGGTCTGTGACACACACGCTGTCCAATGTGGTTTGTGACACACATGCTGTCCAATGGTGTTTGAGACACACACACGGTGTCCAATGGTGTTTGTGACACGGATGCTTTTCAATGGGGTTTGTTACACACACACTCTCCAGGGGGGTTTGTGACACAGACACTGTCCAAGGGGGATTGTGACAGACACGTTTTCCAATGGGGCATGTGACACACACACTGTCCTGGGGGGTTTGTGACACACACGCTGTCCAATGTGGTTCGTGACACAGAGACTCTCCAGGGGTATTTGTGACACACACGCTGTCCAGAGGGGTTTGTGACACACACACCGTCCAATGGGTATTATGACACACACACTCCGTCCACTTGGGTTTGTGACACACACACTGTCCAATGGGTATTATGACACACACACACTGCCCAATGGGGGTTGTGACACACACACTGTCTAGGGGGGTCTGTGACACACACGCTGTCCAATGTGGTTTGTGACACACAGGCTGTCCAATGGGGTTTGTGACACACACACGGTGTCCAATGGTGTTTGTGACACGGATGCTTTTCAATGGGATTTGTTACACACACACTGTCCAGTGGGGTTTGTGACACAGACACTGTCCAAGGGGGATTGTGACAGACACGTTGTCCAATGGGGTATGTGACACACACACTGTCCTGGGGGGTTTGTGACACACACGCTGTCCAGAGGGGTTTGTGACACACACACTGTCCAATGGGTATTATGACACACACACACTGTACAGGGGGTTTGTGACACAGTCTCTGTCCGTTGTGGTTTTGTGATACACACCCTGTCCAATGGGGACTGACACACACACGCTGTCCAATGGTGTTTTTGACACAGATGCTGTCCAATGGTGTTTGTGACACACACACTGTGCAGAGGGGTTTTGTGACACACACACGCTGTTCAATGGGGTTTGTGACATACACACGCTATCCAATGGCGTTTGTGACATACACACTTTCCAATGGGGTGCCTGACACACACACGCTGTCCCATGTTGTTTGTGAAACACACACACTGTTTAATGGGGATTGTGACACACACACGCTGTCCAATGGGGTTTGTGACACACACACTGTCTAGGGGGGTCTATGACACACATGCTGTCCAATGTGGTTTGTGACACACACGCTGTCCAATGGGGATTGTGACACACACACAGTGTCCAGTGGTGTTTGTGACACCGATGCTTTTCAATGGGGTTTGTTACACACACACTCTCCAGGGGGGTTTGTGACACAGACACTGTCCAAGGGGGATTGTGGCAGACACGTTTTCCAATGTGGTATGTGACACACACACTGTCCTGGGGGGTTTGTGACACACACGCTGTGCAATGGGTTTTGTGACACACATGGTGTCAAATGGGGTTTGTGATACACACAGTGTCCAGGGGTTTTGTGACACACACGCTGTCAAATGGGGTTTGTCACACACACTATGTCCAATGGGGATTGTGACACACACACGCTGTCCGATGGTGTTTGTGACACAGATTCCGTCCAACGGGGTTCGTGACACACACACTGTCCAGTGAGTTTAGTGACACACACACTTGCCAATGGGTTTTGTGACACACGCACAATATCCAATGGGGTTTGTGACACACACACTTTCCAGTGGGGTTTGTGATACACACTCTGTCCAATGGGTTTTGTGACACACACACTGTCTAATGGGGTTTGTGACACACACACTTTCCAACGGGGTTTTTGACACACACACGCTGTCCAATGGTGTTTGTGACACACAGGCTTTCAAATGCGGTTTGTGACTCACACACTGTCCATGGGGGATTGTGATACACACGCTGTCCAAAGGGGTTTGTCACATCCACTCTGTCCAATGGGGCTTATGACACACACACTTTCCAAGGGGGTTTGTGACACACACACAGTCCAATGGGGATTGTGACACACACAGTGTCTAATGGTTTTTGTGATACGGATATATTTACGGATACGGATATGGGTTTTATTACACACACAATGTCATGGGGGGTATGTGACACAGACACTGTCCAATGGGGATTGTGACACACACACTGTACAGGGGGGTTTGTGACACACACACTGTCCAATGGGGTTTGTGACACACACACTGTCTAGTGGGGTCTGTGGCACACAGACTGTCCAATAGGGACTGTGACACACACACGCTGTCCAACGGGTTTTGTGACACAAACACTGTCCAATGGGGTTTGTGACCCAGACGCTGTCCAATGGGGACAGTGACACACACACGCTGTCCAATGGTGTTTGTGACACACATGCTGTCCAATGGTGTTTGTGACACACACACTGTCCAGAGGGGTTTGTGACACACACGCTGTCCAAAGGGGTTTGTGACACACAAACTGTCAAGGTGGGTTTGTGACACACACACTGTTCAAAGGGGTTTGTGACACACACGCTGTCCAATGGGGTTTGTTACACACATGCTGTCCAATGTCATTTGTGACACACACACTGTCCAATCGGGTTCGTGACACACACACTGTCCAGGTGAGTTTATGACACACACGCTATAAAGTGGGGTTTTTGACAAACACACTCTCCAGGCGATTTGTGACACACACGCTGTCCAACGGGGTTTCTGAAACACACAATATCCAAAGGTGTATGAGAAACACATCATGTCCAAAGATGTTTGACAAAGATGAAATAAGTTAAAAAATGAAACAGTTGTATCCATTGTGTTATGTGTCCTTGAAAGTGTTTTTAGAGCTGAAATTCCCCTGTCCTTTCAGGCAAACAGTTTTTTTGTTATTTGACTCACTATGGGGAAAGAGGAAAAGGGAAAAAGAGCCGAGAGGAGAAGTGAGGAGAGGAAATAAAGCTGGACTGGCAAGAAAACCAGACTCTATTTTTGCAAAAAAGGGCCATGGTTAGGTTGGTTACTCCCCTGTCTTGTAGGTACAGTGAAGGGAGGGGAGGGGAGGGGAGGGGAGGGGAGGGGAGGGGAGGGGAGGGGAGGGGAGGGGAGGGGAGGGGAGGGGAGGGGAGGGGAGGGGAGGGGAGGGGAGGGGAGGGGAGGGGAGGGGAGGGGAGGGGAGGGGAGGGGAGGGGAGGAGAGGGGAGGAGAGGAGAGGAGAGGAGAGGAGAGGAGAGGAGAGGAGAGGAGAGGAGAGGAGAGGAGAGGAGAGGAGAGGAGAGGAGAGGAGAGGAGAGGAGAGGAGAGGAGAGGAGAGGAGAGGAGAGGAGAGGAGAGGAGAGGAGAGGAGAGGAGAGGAGAGGAGAGGAGAGGAGAGGAGAGGAGAGGAGAGGAGAGGAGAGGAGAGGAGAGGAGAGGAGAGGAGAGGAGAGGAGAGGAGAGGAGAGGAGAGGAGAGGAGAGGAGAGGAGAGGAGAGGAGAGGAGAGGAGAGGAGAGGAGAGGAGAGGAGAGGAGAGGAGAGGAAATAAGGCTGGACTGACAAGAAATCCAGACTCTATTTTTGCAAAAAAGGGCCATGGTTTAGGTTGATTACTCCGCTGTCTTGTAGGTACAGTGAGTGATTGGGGGCCAGCAGCTCAAGGGCTTCCTCCAAAGGGTGCTGGGCAGAGTTGGGATGGGCGGGCCTGCACATGGGGGCTCTGTCACCCCCACGTCACAATGCCAGCACCCCGCAACGCTGAGGTCACAATGCCTCGGGGCACTATAAAAGGGAGCAGCCTCCCGTGCCCACCACCAGAGCTGGCCCGGGGGCAGCCCCAACACATCCCCGAGGAAGCACTGGAGCAGCTGGTGGAATCACAGGGCAGGGATGAAGGGAGAAAGACCTTGCATGAGGCTGCTGGAGGTTCTCTGCTGCAAGACAACCTGCTGACAGAGCCACCACCTTCCAAACTCGTCGGATGCTTGGAAATCCTTCTCAACAGGATAGCAGTGGCAAGAGTAAAGGAGTGTTGCCTTCTTGAGAAGCATGGCAGAGCTCATCATCCTCATTCCCTACAGGAGCAGGCTCAGGAGCTGTAAGAGAGAGGATGTAGAGGGGTTGCAGTGCTTTGGAACACCCACTGGTGTCCTGACAGGCCCAGGAAGGATTCTTGTCCCCAAAGTCCATAAGCTCAGAGGCATTTGGGCACTCTCGGAAGTCCGGGAGATGGCTCCAGGTGGAGGGAGGATAGGATAGGATAGGAGAGGATAGGGTTTGGGCAGGTCCTGGGAGGGCGTGAGCAGCCTGTGGGACAAGGAGCCGGGTCTGTCTCACATGCTCAGGGAACATCCGATCGCCAGCACCAGGGTCAGGAAGGAATTTTTTCCCCCGGGGCAGATTGGCATTGGTCCCCGGGGGTTTTTTGCCTTCCTCTGCAGCATGGAGCATGACCACTTTGCAGAGCTCCACTGGGCCCTTTTGGCTCGGTTCCTACCTGCTGCTCAAGCACCAGGACGATGGCCTCTCGTGCCCTGAAGCTGGGGGGGAGGAAGGCTTTTTTTTCCCCCCATGTGGGACACCAAGCGTCTCTGGGGGTTTTTTGCCTTCCTCTGCAGCACTGAGCACGGCCCGCTTGCCACGGCTTCTTTTGGCCCTTTGGGCTGGGTGCCTGCTGCTCCACGAGGTGGCCCTAAACTTAGCTAGAACAGCCTACCTAAACCAGCATAGAACAACTCACCTAAAGCAACCTTCAACAGCTGGAAACAACCAACCTTGAAGAAGCTAAAGCAATCTACCTTCCAAATCTTCTAAGAACCGGAACTGAACAACCAAACAAGAACCTGAAACAACCTATACCATATGACCTGAAACAAGGTAAATCAAGGTGAAGTAAGCAACCTAAAGCAAAACCAAACTAGCAGCCTTCCATGATGTGAAAGAAGCAAGCTTAAACAACATGAAAGCTCTGCCAAACGGACAGCCTCCAAAGACACAAGCAGCCTGATAGAGCATAACACCTGTGAAAGAACACGCCACAAAAAAACCCAAGCAACCTAAAGCAAGGAAAGGAGGGGCAAGGTAAGGAGTGGAAAGGAAAGGAGCAGAAAGGAAAGGAAAGGAGCGGAAAGGAAAGGAACTGAGCGGAAAGGAAAGGAAAGGAGCGGAAAGGAAAGGAGCGGAAAGGAAAGGAGCGGAAAGGAAAGGAAAGGAAAGGAAAGGAAAGGAAAGGAAAGGAAAGGAGCGGAAAGGAAAGGAAAGGCCACAGAAGAAGGAGAAGAGAGGAGAAGAGAGGAGAGGGCAACAAAACAAAACAAACTAAAAAACAAATAAGACTAAATAAAATGAAATAAAATATATTAAAAAATGAAACAGTTGTATCCATTATGTTATGTGTCCTTGAAAGTGGTTTTGGAGCTGATATTCCCCTGTCCTTTCAGGCAAACAGTCTTTTTGTTATTTGACTCACTATGGGGAGAGAGGAAAATTGAAAAAGGGGAGAGAGGAGAAGGGAGGAGAGGATTTAAGGCTGGACTGACAACAAATGCAGACTCTATTTCTGCAAAAAAGGGCCATGGTTAGGTTGATTACTCCCCTGTCTTGTAGGTACAGTGAGTGATTGGGGGCCAGCAGCTCAAGGGCTTCCTCCAAAGGGTGCTGGACAGAGGGGGGGTGGGCGGAGTTGCACATGGTGGCTCTGTCACCCCCACGTCACAATGCCAGCACCCGGCAACGCTGAGGTCACAATGCCTCGGGGCACTATAAAAGGGAGCAGCCTCCCGTGCCCACCGCCAGAGCTGGCCCGGGGGCAGCCCCAACACATCCCCGAGGAAGCACTGGAGCAGCTGGTGGAATCACAGGGCAGGGATGAAGGGAGGAAGACCATGCTGAGGCTGCTGGAGGTTCTCCACTGCAAGACAACCTGTTGACAGGGCCAGGACACGACAGGAATGAAGACACATGCAGCCAGACGAGCGGTGGTTTGGTGCAAGGATCATGCAAATCATGGGAATATTTCACCATTTCTGCTCTGGTTTAAAGTGTATTACACCAAAACACCCACCTGATGGGAGAAATTCAGGAGCAAAGGCAGCAATTTGAAGAATTCTGCTTCTTTGGGGAACTGAGAACTTGCTGAGCTGACACCAAGTCCTGTCCTGTCCCTGTCACCTGCAGAGTCACCACATCCTCGCCACGGTAGCGGGCATTATGACAAAGGTTCTATGTCAACTGGGTGTGGCAGCCGAGCGCTCCCTAGGGGACGCCTGTCAGCCCTGGGCCTGTCACTGCCTGCTGTCCCTGCTGTCACCAGCCAGGCCTCTGAAAACTGGTCAAACCATGCCCAGACTTGGGACCAAAGTGGCCCAAAGTCTCCAACAGACAAGTCGGGAAGAAAGATATGGGACAGAGGGAGAAAGTGAAGGGAGCAGGAGAAATGGAAGGAAGAATAAAAAGTAGTGTTGGGCTGCAGAAGTGAGATGGAGGAATTGAAGAAACGAGGCCGGAAGGAGGAGAGTGAGAGAAAAGGAAAGAAGAGACATGAAGCCAGACGAGGGGTTAGTGAGAGAGGATGGGACAGAGAACAGGATGAGAAGGAAATAAGGCAAGGCAAGGACAGGCAAGGACAGGCAAGGCAAGGCTAGGCTGCTGGACATTTTCTTTCATTATAGTTTCTAGCACTCTCATCTTCAGACGAGGAGGAAAGCCATAAGACCTAATGGATTAGGCCCAAGCAAAAATCCCAGCTACTTGAGACACTTAGACTAAGCCTAAAATATGAAGATCTCTCCATAAGGGTGGTTCTTATATTGTACTTCCACAATCTGCTGACAGTGCAAAAAAAAAAGTTGCAGATTTCCTTAGCCTGAGTCACAGTATCACAGTATGTTTGGGATTGGAAGGGACCTCAAAAGATCACCCAGTCCAATCCCCCTGCTGGAGCAGGAACACCCAGGTGAGGTCACACAGGAACATGTCCAGGCGGGTTTTGAATGTCTCCAGAGAAGGAGACTCCACAACCCCCCTGGGCAGCCTGTTCCAGTGCTCTGCCACCCTCACTGAGAAGAAGTTTTTTCTCAAATTTAAGCGGAACCTCTTGTGTTCCAGCCTGATCCCATTACCCCTTGTCCTATCATTGTTTGCCACCGAGAAGAGCCTGGCTCCATCCTCATGGCACTCACCCTTTATATATTTATAAACATTAATGAGGTCCCCCCTTAGTCTCCTCTTCTCCAAACTAACGAGACCCAGCTCCCTCAGCCTTTCTTCATAAGGGAGGTGCTCCACTCCCTTAATCATCTTCGTTGCCCTACTCTGGACCCTCTCCAGCAGCTTCCTGTCCTTCTTGAACTGAGGGGCCCAGAACTGGACACAATATTCCAGATGTGGTCTCACCAGGGCGGAGTAGAGGGGAAGGAGGACCTCTCTCGATCTACTAGCCACCCCCCTTCTAATACACCCCAGGATGCCATTGGCCTTCCTTGCCACAAGGGCACAGTGCTGGCTCATAGTCATCCTGTTGTCCACCAGGACCCCCAGGTCCCTTTCCTCTACAGTGCTCTCTAATATGTAATTTCCCAACCTATACTGGAACCTGGGGTTGTTCCTGCCCAGATGCAGGACTCTACACTTTCCCTTTTTAAATTTCATTAGGTTATTCCCCGCCCAACTCTCCAGCCTGTCCAGGTCCCGCTGGATGGCAGCACAGCCTTCTGGCGTGTCAGCCACTCCTCCCAGCTTAGTGTCATCAGCAAACTTGCTGATAGTACACTCTATTCCCTCGTCCAAATCGTTAATGAATATATTGAATAATATTGGCCCCAGTACTGACCTCTGAGGCACTCCACTAGATACTGGCCTCCAACTAGACTCCGCACCATTGACTACCACTCTCTGGCTTCTCTCCTTAAGCCAGTTTGCAACCCACCTCACTACTCTATTGTCTAGACCACACCTCCTCAACTTAGCTGTGAGGATGCTGTGGGAGACTGTGTCAAAGGCTTTACTGAAGTCAAGGTAGACCACATCCACCGCTCTGCCGTCAACCATCCACCTTGTTACATTCTCATAAATGGCTATGAGGTTGGTCAACAACGACCTACCCTTGGTAAAGCTATGCTGACTGCCCCTAATAGCCCTCTTATCCTTGATATGCCTTGAGATGGCACCAAGGATAAGCTGTTCCATTACTTTCCCAGGGACAGAGGTGAGGCTGACCGGTCTATAATTACCCGGGTCCTCCTTCTTGCCCTTTTTGAAGACCAGAGTGACATTTGCTTTCCTCCAATCCTCGGGCACCTCCCCCATTTCCCAAGACTTGGCAAAGATGATGGAGAGCGGTCCAGGAATGACTTCAGCCAGCTCCCTCAGCACCCGCTGATGCATCCCATCTGGACCCATGGATTTATGGATGTCCAGACTATTTCATTGCTCCCTAACCCAGTCCTCATCGACTAAAGCAAACTCCTCCATTGACCTGGCTTCATCCGGGGCCTCCGGGGTACAGGGCTCCCCAGGACAGCCTCCGGCAGAGTAGACAATGACAAAGAAGGCATTCAGTAATTCTGCCTTCTCTGTATCTTCTGCCACCAGGGCACCCACCCCGTTCATCAGTAGGCCTGCATTGCCTCTGGTATTAGTTTTATCTGCTATGTATTTGAAAAAGTTCTTTTTGCTGTCCTTGACCCCTCTCACCAGCTGTAATTCTAAGGAGGCCTTGGCTATCCTAGCTGCCTTCCTACATCCTCTAACAGCAGCCTTATATTCTTCCCAAGTGGCCAGCCCCTGCTTCCACGACCTGTAAACTCTCCTTTTCTGCTTGAGCATACCCAACAGATACCTTTTCAACCACGTGGGACTCCTGGCTCCCTTCCTTGACTTTCTTCGTGTGGGGATGCTCTGATCTTGAGCATGGAAGAAGCAATCTCTGAATGCAATCCAGCTATCTTGGGCCCCTTTTCCTTCAAGCAGTCTTGCCCATGGGATTTCCCCCAGCAATCGCTTGAAAAGGCCAAAGTTAGCCCTGCTAAAGTCCAGGGTTACAATTCTACTTGCTGTTCTGTTCCTGCCACCCAAGATGCTGAACTCCACCATCTCGTGGTCACTGCAACCCAGGCAGCCCTCAACCTTTACTGCTTCAACCAGACCCTCCTTGTTAGTGAGGATGAGATCCAGCAGTGCACCTCTCCTAGTCGGCTCCTCCACCATCTGCCTGAGGAAGTTATCACCAATGCACTGGAAGAACCTCCTGGACTGTGGCTGGCTGGCTGAATGGTCCTTCCAGCAAACATCAGGGAAGTTAAAATCCCCCACAACAACCAGGGCCTGTGACTGTGAGGCCACTCTCAGCTGCCCATAGAAGGCCTCATCAACTTCCTCAGCCTGATCTGGTGGCCTGTAACAGACGCCCACAACAGTGTCACCCCTGCCAGCCTGTCCCTTGATCCTGACCCATACACTCTCAACTCGCTCGTCATCCACTCCTGGGCAGAATTTAGTACATTGTAGTTGCTCTCTCACATAGGGAGCAACTCCACCACCACACCTGGCTGGCCTGTCTTTCCTGAAAAGGGCATAGCCATCCATGACCACATTCCAGTCATGTGAACTGTCCCACCATGTTTCCGTAATTGCCACCAGATCATAACCTCCCGACCGAACATAGGATTCTAACTCCTCCTGCTTATTCCCCATGGTCATGGTGCTTTGGTGCAGGGATTATTCATATCATGGGAATATTTCACCATTTCTGCTCTGTTTTTCAGTGTATTACACCAAAACACCCACCTGATGACATCCTTTCAAGAGCAAAGACAGCAATGTCCAGAACTGGTTTTCTTTGAGGAACTGAGGAATTGCTGAGCTGACACCAAGTCCCGCAGTGTCCTGTCACCTGCAGAGTCACCACATCCTTACCACGGTAGCGGGCATTGTGACAAAGGTTCAATGTCAGCTGGGTGTGGCAGCCGAGCGCCCCCTAGGGGAGGGGGAGTCTGTCAGCTCCGGGCCTGTCACTGCCTGCTGTCCCCCCTGTCACCAGCCAGGCCTCTGAAAACTGGTCAAACCATGCCCAGACATGGGGACAAAGTGGCCCAAAGTCTCCAACAGACAAGTCGGGAAGAAAGATATTGGACAGAGGGAGAAAGTGAAGGGAACAGGTGAAAGGGAAGGAAGAATAAAAAGTAGTGTTGGGCTGCAGGAGTGAGATGGAGGAATTGAAAGAAAAGAGGCAGGAAGAGTGACATAACAGGAAAGAAGAGATATGCAGCCAGACGAGAGGTTAGTGAGAGAGGATGGGACAGAGAAGAGGATGAGAAAGAAATAAGGCAAGGCAAGAACAGGCAAGGACAGGCAAGGCAAGGCTAGGCTGCAGGACATTTTCTTGCATTATAGTTTGTAGCACACTCATTCTCAGACGAGGAGGAAAGCCATAAGACCTAATGGATTAGGCCCAAGTAAAAAACCCAGCTACTTGAGACACCTAGACTAAGCCTCAAAATATGAAGATCTCTCCATAAGTATGGTTTTTATACTGTACTTCCACAACCTCTTGCCTCTACAAAACATTAGCTGCAGATCTCCTTAAGCTGAGTCAGGGTGAACTGGTGCAGGGATCACGAATATCATGGGAATATTTCACCATTTCTGCTCTGGTTTTCAGTGTATTACACCAAAACACCCACCTGATGGTAGAATTTCAAGAGCAAAGGCAGCAATTTGCAGAATCCGCTTTTTGGGGAAGTGAGAAATTGCTGAGCTGACACCAAGTCCTGCAGTGTCCCTGTCACCTGCAGAGTCATCGCATCCTCGCCACGGTAGCAGGCATTGTGACAGGGCCGTCGCTGTGGAGCTAGGCCCTGCGCTGGGCAGGCTATGTCTGTGCTGGTCTCTCCTCCATGCTCTGCAGACATTGGAGAAACCATGTTCTCTTCTTCATCCTTTGCAATTGGGACGAGAGGGCTGTGCTGGCCTGTCCCTCATCCTCTCCTGCCAAATGAGCCTCAATGGCTTCAGGTCCTGCAGGTGCTGGTGCTGCCACTGGAACATCCATGCATTGGGCCAGGTCCTGCTGTTCCACCGGTTGCTGGCCAGGTCCCTGCATCTCAGCCTCAGCCCTGCGCACAGCCTCACTGATGATGTACTGCACAATGTCTGCCAGGTCCACATTGTCCTCTGTGGGGCTGTGCTGCGCAGGTGCTGGGTGCTTTGCCTCTGCTGCCGCCTCCGTGTCTGTGCAGCTGGGCAAGCCAGACCCCTCCTGGGGACCTGCAGGGGCATCCTGGAGGTGCTCCTGGACTGAGGGGTTGATCCACATGCTGTGGATGGTGTCTCCGCCCTGGCACCCCTCTTTGCCATTCTCATCTTGCAAGTCCATGTGCTGGGCCATGTCCTGCTGTTCCTCCGGTTCCTGGCCAGCTGCCACGATCTCAGCCACAGCCCTCCACATGGCCTCACTGACGATGCGCTGGGCTGTGTCCCACAGAGCCGCGTCATCGGCTGTGGGGCCCTGTGGGGCAGGTGCTGGGCACTCTGCCTCTGCTGCTGCCTCGGTGTTGGTGCTGCGAGGCCAGCCAGACCCCTCCTGGGGACCTTTATGGTGGTCCTGCAAGCGCTCCTGGACCGAGGGGGTGACCCAGGTGCTCTGCAGGGTGTGCTGGCCCAGGCTGTGGCTGATTTGCGGGCAGGAGGAGGAGCAGGACACATGGGATGGAAGCGGCAGCCCCGGCACCGCAGCAGCTGCTTGCGGCCCCATCCAACCACCGGCCTCCCCCTCCTGCCCTGTCCCGTCCCTCCCCTGTGGCCTATGGAACAAGGGTGGAACAAAGGGCTGGGAGTGGGCGTTTGCCTCCTCGTCAATGGGCATCTTGGGTCTCGTCTACCACAGAGCTGCAGTGAGCACTCAGGGGAGATGCTGCCTCCTGAGAAGCTGCTGCCTCCTGAGAAGCTCCTCTCCTGGGAGTGAGCACCCCAGGGCTCTCGCTCCTTAAATACCCCCACGGTCAGGGCGGGGACCCCCGTGTCACAATGGCCTCTGGCTATGACGACCCCATATCACAATGGCCTCTGGTTATGACGTCACAGAGCCCGGGCGGTCGTCACGGAGACACCCACCTCCGGGCCCGGCTGGGACTGGCTGTGTGTGGCGTAGGGCAGCCCCTGCTTGAAGGAGGAGGGAGCAGAGAATGGCGAGGGAAGCTGTCCCCAGCACACAGGACCCTGTCCCCCAGAGCTTTGCTCAGAGACGCTGCTGCCTGCTCCACTACACCTGCAAGAATCCGCATTCAGAGCTTGTTTGCAGGACAAACCAAGGGCCACTCTACAGCCTCACCACACTGATTCTTTGTTTTTGTCGTGGTTTGATCGTGGGGAGACAATCAAAACCATGGGAGAAGGTTTCCCTTCACCCTTTTTCCCCCTTCCCCCTTCAGGCCACAGTAGTCTACAGTTAATCTCCACTCATCGCTAGACTTACACACTGGCCAAATTGGGCTATTCAAAGGTGAGCGAGTCTTCCTGATCACACCCTGGCTTTCCAGTTGACGAATCAATTTCCGAATAGGAATCCAAGAGTCCCGATTGGTGCGATACTGTCGACGATGCACCGTTGTGGTAGCAACTGGCACCTGCTGATCATCAACCATCAGCAGTCCTACAACAGAAGGGCCATCTGAAAGACCAGGAAAATCAGACAGCTGTTCAATTCTCTCAGTGTCCACAGCTACTATCCCAAATGCCCACCTATACCCTTCTGGGTCCTTAAAATACCCTCTCTTAAGGTAGTCTATGCCAAGGATGCACAGAGCATCTGGGCCAGTCACAATGGGATGCTTTTGCCAATTTTTTCCAGTTAGGCTCATTTCAGCCTCTACAACAGTCAGCTCTTGGGATTCCCCAAGTCACTCCAAAAATACTGATGAGTTGTGTCCCCTTACAGTCTGAAGGAATTATTGTGCACTGAGCAGCAGTGTCCACCAAAGCCTTGTACTCCTGAGGGCGTGTTGTACCAGCCCTTCTTATCTGTACCGTCCAGTAAACTCTGTTATCCCTTTCCTCCGCTTGGCTGGAGGCAGGGCACCTCTAATCTCGGTTTTCCACGGTCACTTGGTGTGAATTAGAGGTTTCTTCACGAGCACCAGAATCTCTTTTGTAAACCGGGGCAGGCCTTTTCCTAGAAGCCTGCCCTGTTAACTCATGCACTTGTTCTTGAAGTTCCCCAGCAGGTTTATTGTGCCACTTACTCATATCTTCTCCCTGCTCACGTAGGAAGGACCACAGTAAACCTCTGATGGTGGCCTGCCTGTGTTCTCTCTCTCTGGAGATTGGGGATGCCTTCTCTCTCTCTCTGGGGACTGGAAACGCTTTCTCTCTCTCTCTGGATATTGGAAATGCTTTCTCCTAATAGCTGAAGCATTGGTTCCTACAAATCGAGAGTCATGTGTGTGTTCCCTGAGTGCTTTAATTTCTCTCAACAGCTTTTCAAAACAGTCAACAGTTGTTTCACTCAGTTTCTCCACCCTAGAGACATAAGCCCCTAGGGGATCAGAAAGGTTTTCCTCAAATTCCCGGAGCCGCTCAGTCACGTCATTAACACTTTGTCTACCACCAGTTGACATGAACGTTCCTGCCAATATCTTAGCATATGGAGCTGATGCACTCTGTGAGAATCTGCGCCACATAGACCGTGTACACTCAACTCTGTCTGGATTCACCCCCTCCTGGCTATCTGGCCCAAAATAGATAATCCCTCGCACAGCTAGCTCTCTCAGGAACTGGATACCTCGCTCCATAGCATTCCATTTCCTTGATGTGCATTGACAGTCATCCTTGTTACGAAATATTGTTTTCATGGCTGTCAAGAGTCGGGTCCAGAGAGCCGTGGGGTTGGGCTCACTGGCAATTGCCCTATCAAGGGTGGAATCCCTTGACAGGGATCCCAACTGTTTGGCTTCTCCGCCCTCCAGTTCTCTGTGTCAGCCCCGTCATCCCAGCATCGGAGCATCCAGGTTAACATATTCTCACCATCTTTATGAATATACTCTTTTCGCAACTCTCTTAGCTCACTTGGAGAAAAAGACCGGGTAACGGTCACTTCCTCCCCTGTTGACGCCCCTGGGGATGAATGTTGCCCCTTGCCATCATCTGCAGCCCGATTAGTCTTCTTAGTCGCTTTCTTACAACCGGTTACTGATGCCGATATGGGCGTAACATTTATCGCTGGGCTTGTTTTTGCTACAACAGGAACAATACCCCGTATTTGAGGAACAAGCTTGAGCCTGAGTAGCCATGGTGTTTATGACTGGGGAAGTGGCGGCCACAATGGCAGCCCCTTTTCCAGCCTCACCAGACACCGTGCAACTCTCATCGATCAAAAGATACACAAGCCTTCGATTTAACCTAATCTCTCCTAACAAATATATAAATACTAAGATATTTTTCAGGACAGAGATCAGTATCATAGTTCTTTCAAAACTCCATGAATATTCCAAGTGCTCAAAAACATCGGGAATCGGCTCAAATGAGAAGGGAGAAGTACGCTGAGTCATAGTTTCCCAAGATTCACTAGCCCATTTAGCAAACACATCACTGGAATTTAGCTCTCCTGGCAGTCTCTCAAGGTACAGCAGAAAGGAATAGAAACTCATTATTGGTTGCACTACCATAAGGTAGTGCCAAAATGCTAAAAATGTCTCAAGTCCCGAATTTGCCCGCATTCTTCACCAATTATCTGTCGTGGTTTGATCGTGGGGAGACAATCCAAACCGTGGCAGATGGTTTCCCTTCACCCTTTATCCCCCTTCAGCAACCCCCCCCTCTCTCCTTCCCCCTCCTTCTCACTAGGATGTGGGGAGGACAGGAAAAGAGAAAAGTAAAGGGAAAGAGAACTGGGAAACTTGAAAACGTTTACTAAGACTAGGAAAACGAACACAGGGCAAAAATAACACAGAAACAAATATTGGAAAACCAGTCCTGAAGTCCAGCAGCATCCCACAGTTGAACTGGAAACAGCAGGAGTCTTCAGCTTGCAGGAACAGCAGAATGAAGGAAAGCAGTCTGATGAAAAACAACCAATGCGCCGAGCCGGCAATGCAAAAAGGGAGCAAGCCAGTCCACGTGCTCTGATTTTATATGCAGGAAATCGTGAATTGGATGGAATACCCCTATTGGTCAGTTCGTGGCCACATGACTCGGGCCAGTTCCTTCCATTGCTCCCCCCCTCCGCTTCAGCCCAAAACGAGGGGGGGCGGTTCACAACACCAGGGCACTTTTCAACATGGTCGTCATGAGTTTTCTTAAGTAGGTATGAGCCTCCTTTGAAGAAATAGGCTGAAGCCACATTCACAAAACCCCACAGTCCATTTTCAGCAACAGAATCTACCGTTTCCCCCTTTAGTGACAACCAGGGTTCTCTCAAGGTGCGCTTTTACAATACTTGTGAGCTGTTCAGTGACTCACTTGCTAAAGGAGGTGGCCTCATCCAACTCCCAGTTTTAGCCTGCCAGCTCTCCAATGCATTGCCTCTTCCACCTTCCTTCTACCGGGCCCAAAGTGCATTCTACTGCCTGGTTAGGGAGATGCATGTGCCACCGGTCCCAGAGCATCACTCTGGGGATCCATCATAGCTGGCCATTACCTCTCAGCTGCTGCACCAGCCAAACCTTTCTGGAACAGCAAACTCTCAGAATCTGCTCCAGGTCTGTAAGAGTCGGTCCAAAACCAGTATCTGCGTGAAAATCGCCACCAAGAACAGGCTGACAGTGACTCAGAGAGAGGCCTGAGGAGAAGCATTGTGGTGCACAGGTGTCTCCAACCTGGAAGGCTACTGCTAACAATGGCTGCTGTGTGGAGTTTGCCTGCTGCTTCAGCCAAGCTAGCCCCCACCTCCTAAAAGGGATTGTTAGACGGGTCTCTCTGACCCAGGGACAATCGCTGCGTCCAGAAGATGGATTCTTGCCTGCAGCCTCAGTCACACCTTGTCCCCCACCCGCTCCCTCGAACAAAGGACAACAAAAAAGAGCATGCCCAGAAGCTCGCCAAGGGTCCTGAGGCCACCCAATGGACCAGAGAGATACCCCTGAATGCAGGCCACGCAGGCGCAGACAAGCGCTGGCAAGAGAGGCGAAGACTTTTCAAGCCTGCGCAGTTAAGCCCAGATTGAGAAACAAAGGTGGAGACTGGCCTGAAACAATGGGAGCGAGGGGGATGAAGAAGTATAAAGATGGTTCCTGACTGGACGTCATTGAGATCTCCCCACCAGAGGATGCCAAAACACCATGGAGGACCGGCAGGACTCCACGGGACTGGCCACCAGAGGGACGACTTTGGAGCTCACCTGCTGATAAACCAGTCCTCATTCCCATCTTTTCCTTCTTCTTTCCCTGTTTCTTTTTCCTTTCCTGTTTTCTTACTCTCTCGCTATCGTGTGCCGCTTTACGGGCAAAATAATAAAGTAACACTGTTTGATTGTATTCTAAGCCCTTGGCATTTCAGATGCCTTAATTTTGTGCTTCAAGAAGAATGTAAATGAACCATCATGAGTCCATCACTGAGTGGACCCCAACAAGGTCCTTGCAAGCTCTCAATCTCCTTTTGCTCCCCTAGCACACTTCTTCCCCCCTCCATGCAGTTTGGTTTCAGCCTAGGGAGCAGACAAATCCTTGGAAAAAGTAGGCATTCTTTTCATGTCCTATGTCAGCACGGGAAAAGAAGAAAATCCCAAAGTCTTAACATCTACACCGCCCTAAGTGGAAGGCCAACGTGTCCCCACCATCCACCAGCATGATGTACCACTAGTTCATATATGACTCAGTGATTTTGAGAGAGGTAGAAGAAAACAGGCACCAAAAATTAGAAAAAAAAGTCTGAAAGCTTAAGACAAAACAGCACTTCTTCAGAAGGAGATGATTGGCTCGAAGAGGGATGGGGTGGTAGCTGAGCTTGTCCCAGTCGGGCAGCATTCTAAAACCAATGAGGACCAGGTGGCCTCCTATGCCTCTAGGGAGAAACTGATATGCTCTGCTCGCTCCCTGAAATGCCTGTACACCAATGCGCGCAGCATGGGGAATAAAAGGAGGAGTTAGGATCCCATGTTCGGTCGGGAGATTATGATCTGGTGGCAATTACAGAAACATGGTGGGACAGTCCACATGACCGGAATGTGGTCATGGATGGCTATGCCCTTTTCGGAAAAGACAGGCCAGCCAGGCATGGTGGTGGAGTTGCTCTCTATGTGAGAGAGCAACTACAATGTATTAAATACTTCCCAGGAGTGGATGACGAGCGAATTGAGAGTGTATGGGTCAGGATCAAGGGGCAGGCTGGCAGGGGTGACGCTGTTGTGGGCGTCTGTTACAGGCCACCAGATCAGGCTGAGGAAGTTGATGAGGCCTTCTATGGGCAGTTGAGAGTGGCCTCACAGTCACAGGCCCTGGTTGTTGTGGGTGATTTTAACTTTCCTGATGTTTGCTGGAAGGACCATTCAGCCAGCCAGCCACAGTCCAGGAGGTTCCTCCAGTGCATTGGTGATAACTTCCTCATGCAGATGGTGGAGGAGCCGACTAGGAGAGGTGCACTGCTGGATCTCATCCTCACTAACAAGGAGGGTCTGGTTGAAGCAGTAAAGGTTGAGGGCTGCCTGGGTTGCAGTGACCACGAGATGGTGGAGTTCAGCATCTTGGGTGGCAGGAACAGAATAGCAAGTAGAATTGCAACCCTGGACTTTAGCAGGGCTAACTTTGGCCTTTTCAAGCAATTGCTGGGGGAAATCCCATGGGCAAGACTGCTTGAAGGAAAAGGGGCCCAAGATAGCTGGATTGCATTCAGAGATTGCTTCTTCCACGCTCAGGATCAGAGCATCCCCACACGCAGGAAGTCAAGGAAGGGAGCCAGGAGGCCTGCGTGGTTGAATAGGGATCTGTTGGGTATGCTCAAGCAGAAGAGAGGAGTTTACAGGTCACAGAAGCAGGGGCTGGCCACTGGGGAAGAATATAAGGCTGCTGTTAGAGGATGTAGGAAGGCAGCTAGGATAGCCAAGGCCTCCTTAGAATTACAGCTGGTGAGAGGGGTCAAGGACAGCAAAAAGAACTTTTTCAAATGCATAGCAGATAAAACTAATACCAGGGGCAATGTAGGCCCACTGATGAATGGGGTGGGTGCCCTGGTGGCAGAAGGTACAGAGAAGGCAGAATTACTGAATGCCTTCTTTATCTCTGTCTACACTGACGGAGGCTGTCCTGGGGAGCCCTGTACCCCTGAGACACCGGATGAAGCCAGGTCAATGGAGGAGTTTGCTTTAGTCGATGAGGACTGGGTTAGAGAGCAATGAAATAGTCTGGACATCCATAAATCAATGGGTCCAGATGGGATGCATCAGCGGGTGCTGAGGGAGCTGGCTGAAGTCATTGCTGGACCACTCTCCAACATCTTTGCCAAGTCTTGGGAAACGGGGGAGGTGCCCAAGGATTGGAGGAAAGCAAATGTCACTCCGGTCTTCAAAAAGGGCAAGAAGGAGGACCCGGGTAATTATAGACCGGTCAGCCTCACCTCTGTCCCTGGGAAAGTAATGGAACAGCTTATCCTTGGCGCCATCTCAAGGCATAACAAGGATAAGAGGGTTATTAGGGGGAGTCAGCATGGCTTTACCAAGGGTAAGTCATGCTTGACCAACCTCATAGCCTTTTATGAGAATGTAACAAGGTGGATGGATGATGGCAGAGCGGTGGATGTGGTCTACCTTGACTTCAGCAAAGCCTTTGACACAGTCTCCCACAGCATCCTCACAGCTAAGTTGAGGAGGTGTGGTCTAGACAATAGAGTAGTGAGGTGGGTTGCAAACTGGCTTAAGGAGAGAAGCCAGAGAGTGGTAGTCAATGGTGCGGAATCTAGTTGGAGGCCAGTATCTAGTGGAGTGCCTCAGGGGTCAGTACTGGGGCCAATATTATTCAATATATTCATTAACGATTTAGATGAGGGAATAGAGTGTACTATCAGCAAGTTTGCTGATGACACTAAGCTGGGAGGAGTGGCTGACACGCCAGAAGGCTGTGCTGCCATCCAGCGGGACCTGGACAGGCTGGAGAGTTGGGCGGGGAATAACCTAATGAAATTGAAAAAGGGAAAGTGTAGAGTCCTGCATCTGGGCAGGAACAACCCCAGGTTCCAGTATAGGTTGGGAAATTACATATTAGAGAGCACTGTAGAGGAAAGGGACCTGGGGGTCCTGGTGGACAGCAGGATGACCATGAGCCAGCACTGTGCCCTTGTGGCAAGGAAGGCCAATGGCATCCTGGGGTGTATTACAAGGGGCGTGGTTAGTAGATCGAGAGAGGTCCTCCTTCCCCTCTACTCAGCCCTGGTGAGACCACATCTGGAATATTGTGTCCAGATCTAGGCCCCTCAGTTCTAGAAGGACAGGGAACTGCTGGAGAGGGTCCAGAGTAGGGCAATGAAGATGATTAAGGGAGTGGAGCACCTCCCTTATGAAGAAAGGCTGAGGGAGCTGGGTCTCGTTAGTTTGGATAAGAGGAGACTAAGGGGGGACCATATTAATGTTTATAAATGTATAAAGGGTGAGTGCCATGAGGATGGAGCCAGGCTCTTCTCGGTGGCAAACAATGATAGGAAAAGGGGTAATGGGATCAGGCTGGAACACAAGAGGTTCCACTTAAATTTGAGAAAAAACTTCTCAGTAAAGGTGACAGAGCACTGGAACAGGCTGCCTAGGGAGGTTGCATAGTCTCCTTCTCTGGAGACATTCAAAACCCGCCTGGACATGTTCCTGTGTGACCTCACTTAGGCATTCCTGCTCCAGTAGGGGGATTGGACTAGATGATCTTTTGAGGTCCGTTCCAATCCCAAACATACGATGATACTGTGATACTGTGATCCCTGCACCAAAACACCATGACTCAGCCTAAGGAGATCTGCAGCTTATTTTTTTGTACTGCCAGCAGATTGTGAAAGTACAGTATAAAAACCATCCTTATGGAGAGATCTTGGTATTTTAGGCTTAGTCTAAGTGTCCCAAGTAGCTGGAGTTTTTGCTTGGGCCTAATCCATAAGGTCTTTTGGCTTTCCTCCTCGTCTGAAGACGAATGTGCTAGAAACTATAAAGCAAAAAAATGGCCTAGCCTTGCCTTGCCTGTCCTTGCCTGTCGTTGCCTGTCCTTGCCTTGCCTTATTTCCTTCTCATCCTGTTTTCTGTCCCACCCTCTCTCACTAACCCCTCGTCTGGCTGCATGTCTCTTCTTTCCTTTTCTCTCACTCTCCTGCTTCCTGCCTCTTTCCTTTCAATTCCTCCATCTCACTCCTGCAGCCCAACACTACTTTTTATTCTTCCTTCCCTTTCTCCTGCTCCCTTCGCTTTCTCCCTCTGTCCCATATCTTTCTTCCCGACTTGTCTGTTGGAGACTTTGGGCCACTTTGGTCCCAAGTCTGGGCATGGTTTGACCAGTTTTCAGAGGCCTGGCTGGTGACAGCAGGGACAGCAGGCAGTGACGGGCCCAGGGCTGACAGGCTCCCCCTCCCCTAGGGGGCGCTCGGCTGCCACACCCAGCTGACATAGAACCTTTGTCACAATGCCCGCTACCGTGGCGAGGATGCGGTGACTCTGCACACACTCTCCAGGGGTGTTTGTGACACACATGCTGTCCAATGGTGTTTTTGACACACATGCTGTCCAGTGGGGTTTGTGACACACACACTGTCCAATGGGGATTGTGACACACACACACTATCTCATGGGCTTTGTGACGCGCATGCTGTCCAATGGGTTTTGTGAACACACACACTCTCCAGGGTGGTTTGTGACACACACGCTGTCCAATGGGGTTTGTGACACACACAGTCTGTCCAATGGGGGTTGTGACACACACGCTGTCCAATGGGGTTTGTGACACACACGCTGTCCAGTGGGGTTTGTGACACACACATGCTATCCAATGGGGTTCGTGACACACACACTTTTCAATGTGTTTTGTGACACACACACGCTATCCAATGGGGTTTGTGACACATATACTTTCCAATGGGGTTTGTGACACACACACTCTGTCCAATGGGGCTTGTGACACACACTCTGTCCACTGGGGTTTGTGACACACACACTGTCCAATGGGGATTGTGACACACACAGGCTGTCTGACACAAACTCTGTCCAATGGGGTTTGTGACACACACGCTGTTCAATGGGGATTGTAACACGCACAATGCCCAGGGGGGTTTGTGACACACACGCTGTCCAGGTGAGTTTGTGACACACACGCAGTCCAATGGGGTTTGTGACACAAACACTGTCCGGCGGGGTTTGCGACGCACACAGTGTCCAATGGGGTTTGTGACACACAGGCTGTCCAATGGGGATTGTGACACACACTGTCCATGGGGGTTTGTGACACACACACTGTCCAATGGGGTTTGTGACACACACACTGTCCAATGGGGTTTGTGACACAGAGTCTCTCCAGGGGTGTTTGTGACACACATGCTGTCCAATGGTGTTTTTGACACACATGCTGTCCAGTGGGGTTTGTGACACACACACTGTCCAATGGGGATTGTGACACACACACACTATCTCATGGGCTTTGTGACGCGCATGCTGTCCAATGGGTTTTGTGAACACACACACTCTCCAGGGTGGTTTGTGACACACACGCTGTCCAATGGGGTTTGTGACACACACAGTCTGTCCAATGGGGTTTGTGACACACACGCTGTCCAGTGGGGTTTGTGACACACACATGCTATCCAATGGGGTTCGTGACACACACACTTTTCAATGTGTTTTGTGACACACACACGCTATCCAATGGGGTTTGTGACACATAAACTTTCCAATGGTGTTTGTGACACACACACTGTCCAATGGGTATTGTGACACACACACACTGTCCAATGGGGTTTGTGACACACACTCTGTCCAATGGGGTTTGTGACACACGTGCTGTCCAGGTGAGTTCGAGACACACACATGCTGTCCAGTGGGGTTTGTGACACACACACTGTCCAATGGGGATTGTGACACACACACACTATCTCATGGGCTTTGTGACGCGCATGCTGTCCAATGGGTTTTGTGAACACACACACTCTCCAGGGTGGTTTGTGACACACACGCTGTCCAATGGGGTTTGTGACACACACAGTCTGTCCAATGGGGGTTGTGACACACACGCTGTCCAATGGGGTTTGTGACACACACGCTGTCCAGTGGGGTTTGTGACACACACACTGTCCCATAGGATTTGTGACACTCACATGCTATCCAGAGGGGTTTGTGACACATAAACTTTCCAACGGGGTTTGTGACGCACACAGTCTGTCCAATGGTGCTTGTGACACGCATACTGTCCAATGGGGATTGTGACACACACACGCTGTCCAATGGGGTTTGTGACACTCTCGAGGGTTAAGATTGCGGGGTGACAATAAAACCCTGGCAGATCCCCCACTTCCCACTCCCTCTTCCCCCTTTCCACTAAGGAGAGGCGATTGGGAGGAAAAGAAGGACAGAGTGAAGAGAGTTGGAAAATATTAAAGATGTTTTACTAATGCTACTAATAAGAATAGAGAAAATAATACAAAATATACAAAAGCAATCTTGAAAGTCTCAGCAACTGCAGAGTCAGCAACCAAAGTCCTGGATTAGACTCTGCAGCCAATCGGAGCTGGATTCAGTCTCTCACTAGGCCTCAGTTCGCAGGGACGACTAGTAAGGTCCTCTTCTAATGTTGGCCAGAAGCATAAGGGAAAAGGGACAAAGGGACGAGATCCTCGTGATCTCCCACTTTATATGAAGTATTCACGTGAATGGGATGTTATACACAGTTGGTCAGTTTCTTGGTCACTTCCTTCTCGTCGCCCCTCTCGCGAGATGTACATCCCTGCTTATCAATAGGTTTGCATTCCGTTGCTAGGTTTACCAAAACATGTGTCTGGTTCTCCAGGAAAATGCAGTTAATATGAAGGCTTTAGCTGACAGGCAAATTCACTAAAAGAGAAACTTGTTTTTAGCAAAAACAGGACATTCCACCCCTTATAATATGCCATTCACTGAATGCTTAAACCTTATCAATACAATCTATCAATACAATCTAATTAATCACTACAACTATATATAGATATATACATATGTACGTATATACACAGGAGTAATTAATCAGTGGACCATCCTTTAAAAAGTTCATTAAGTTAATTTTGTCACGACAGTCTCCCAGGGCAGGAAAAATGGTACAAGTGCATCTCATGACCACTGTTTGTGGGTTAAAGACATCAACTTCGAAGAAGTTGTCAGGCGCCACTCGAAGAAGCTAGCTCTGGTTTCATCATCACTGTCTTGATCTGGAAGACACTTATTAAACACTGTTAGTGTGACAATTCACATCATGCAGTTCAGTATTGCATATTTTCACCTAAACTCAAATCCCCTTGAGGCACACACCGAACTTCTCCATCCTTAAGCATCACCCACCAGGTGCTGCCAGGTCCCTGGGCAAAAACAATCCCAGGAATGGGCTTGCTTTTGCCTGAGGCAGGAGTAACCCAGACTGCCTTTCCTAACATGTTTTTCATGCGTACTACAGGGACTTTATCTCCTTCTACAGTCCGTAGAATTTCTGATTGGGCAGGCCCGGCTCGATTGGTTGATCCCCTGGTGTTGACCAACCAAGTGGCTTTTGCTAAATGTGAACCCCAGTTTTTAAAGGTTCCACCACCAAGTGCCTTTAGTGTAGTTTTTAGCAAACCATTGTACCTTTCAATTTTCCCATAGGCTGGTGCATGATATGGAATATGATATACCCACTCAATACCATGTTCTTTGGCCCAATTGTCTATAAGACTGTTTTCGAAATGAGTACCGTTGTCTGATTCAATTCTTTCTGGCGTACCATGTCGCCAAAGGACTTGTTTTTCAAGGCCCAGGATAGTATTTCGGGCTGTAGCATGAGGTACGGCATATGTTTCCAACCATCCAGTGGTTGCTTCCACCATTGTAAGTACATAACGCTTATCTTGACGTGTTTGTGGAAGTGTAATATAATCAATCTGCCAAGCTTCTCCATACTTATACTTTAACCATCGCCCCCCATACCCTGCAGGCTTTAACCGTTTCGCTTGTTTGATTTCCGTGCAAGTCTCACATTCATGAATAACCTGTGAAATAGTGTCCATAGTTAAATCCACCCCTCGATCGCGAGCCCATTTATATGTTGCATCTCTACCTTGATGCCCTGAAGCATCATGGGCCCATCGGGCTAGGAAAAGTTCACCTTTATGTTGCCAGTCCAAGTCCACCTCAGCTACTTTAATCTTAGCAGCTTGATCCGCTTGCTGGTTGTTTAGATGTTCCTCAGTGGCTCGATTTTTAGGCACATGAGCATCTACATGCCGAACTTTCACAGGCAGGCTCTCTGGCCGAGCAGCAATGTCTTGCCACAGTGTGGCAGCCCAAATGGGTTTACCTCTGCGCTGCCAGTTGCTTTTCTTCCATTGCTGTAGCCACCCCCACAAGGCATTTGCTACCATCCATGAGTCAGTATAGAGATAAAGTATTGGCCACTTCTCTCGTTCAGCAATGTCCAAAGCCAGCTGGATGGCTTTCACTTCTGCAAATTGACTAGATTCACCTTGTCCTTCAGTGGCTTCTGTAACTTGTCGTGTGGGACTCCACACAGCAGCTTTCCACCTTTGATGTTTTCCTACAAGACGACAGGATCCATCTGTGAACAGTGCATACTGCTTATCAGTCTCTGAAAGAGTATTATACGGTGGTGCTTCTTCAGCACGTTTTACTTCCTCATCTGGACATATCCCAAAGTCTTTAATTTCTGGCCAGTCTGTAATCACTTCTAAGATCCCTGGGCGATTGGGATTTCCAATTCGAGCTCGTTGCGTGATCAATGCAGTCCATTTACTCCATGTAACTTTGGTTGCATGATGTAGAGAGGGAACCGTCCCTTTGAACATCCAGCTCAGCACCGGCAGCCGAGGTGCCAGGAGGAGCTGTGCTTCAGTACCGATCACTTCTGAAGCAGCTCGAACTCCTTCGTATGCTGCTAGTATCTCTTTTTCAGTTGGAGTATAGTTGGCCTCAGATCCTTTGTATCCTCGACTCCAAAAACCTAAGGGTCGACCTCGGGTTTCTCCTGGTGCTTTCTGCCAGAGGCTCCAGGTAAGTCCATTATCTCCGGCTGCAGTGTAGAGCACATTTTTAACATCTAGTCCAGTCCGAACTGGTCCAAGGGCCACTGCATGAGTTTTCTCACGCTTAATTTGTTCAAAGGCTTGTCGTTGTTCAGGGCCCCACTCAAATTGGTTCTTTTTATGAGTCACTCGATAGAGAGGGCTCACAATCTGGCTGTAGTCAGGAATATGCATTCTCCAAAAACCTACAACTCCCAAGAAAGTCTGTGTCTCCTTTTTATTAGTAGTTGAAGACATTGCTGCAATTTTGTTGATCACATCCATTGGGATCTGACGGCGGCCATCTTGCCATTTTATTCCTAAAAATTGGATCTCTCGTGCAGGTCCCTTGACCTTACTTCATTTTATGGCAAAACCAGCATCCAATAGAATCTGAATTATTCTCTCACCTTTCTTGAAAACTTCTTTCGCTGTGTCGCCCCATACGATGATGTCATCAATATACTGCAAGTGTTCTGGAGCTTTACCTTGCTCCAGCGTGGTCTGGATCAGTCCATGGCAGATGGTAGGACTGTGTTTCCACCCCTGGGGCAAGCGATTCCACGTGTACTGGATGCTTCTCCAGGTGAAAGCAAACTGCGGCCTGCACTCTGCTGCTACAGGAATAGAGAAAATGCATTAGCAATGTCAATTTTAGCATACCACTTAGCTGCCTTTGACTCCAGCTCAAATTGCAGTTCTAGCATGTCAGGCACAGCAGCACTCAGTGGTGGTGTAACTTCATTCAGGCCACGATAGTCTACAGTTAGTCTCCACTCGTCACTAGACTTACGCACTGGCCAGATTGGGCTGTTAAAAGGTGAGCGAGTCTTACTGATCACACCCTGGCTTTCCAATTGACGGATCAACTTCTGGATAGGAATCAAAGAGTCTCGGTTGGTGCGATATTGCCGGCGATGCACTGTTGTGGTAGCAATTGGCACCTGCTGATCGTCAACCATCAGCAGTCCTACAACAGAAGGATCATCTGAAAGACCAGGCAAATCAGACAGCTGTTCAATTTTCTCAGGGTCCACAGCTGCTATACCAAATGCCCACCTATACCCTTTTGGGTCCTTAAAATACCCTCTCACATACATGCTATCCAATGGGGTTGGTGACACACATACTTTCCAATGGGTTTTGTGACACACACACGCTATCTAATGGGGTTTTTAACACATACACATTCCAATGGGTTTGTGACGCACACACTCTGTCACATGTGGCTTATAACACACACACTGTCCAATGGTGATTGGACACACACACGATGTCCAATGGTGTTTGTGACACCCACGCTTTCCAATGGGGATTGTGACAAACACGCTGTCCAATTGTGTGTGTGACACCCACTCTCTGTCCAATGGGGTTTGTGACACACAGGCTGTCCAATTCGGATTTCTGACACACACACTGTCCAATAGGGTTTAAGACACACACATGCTATGCAATGAGGTTTGTGACACATACACTTTCTAATGGGGTTTGTGACGCACACACTCTCTCCAATGGGGATTGTGACACACACTCTGTCCAATGGTGTTTGTGACACACACACTGTCCAATGGGGATTGTGACACACACACGCTGTCCAATGGGGTTTCTGACACCCACTCTATCCAATGGGGATTGTGAAACACACACGCTGTCCAGTGGGGATTGTAACAAGCAAGCTATCCAGGTGAGTTTGTGACACACAGGCTGTCCAATGGGTTTTGTGACACAGAAAATCTCCAGGGGTGATTGTGACACACACACTTTCCCATGGGGTTTGTGACACATACACTGTCCAGAGGGAATAGTGACACACACACTGTCCAGGGGGGTTTGTGACACACACACTGTCCAATGGGGTTTGTGACACACACACTGTCCAGTGGCGTTTGTAACACACACACTGTCCAATGGGGATTGTGATATACACACGCTGTCCCATGGGGTTTGAGACATGCATGCTTTCCAATGAGTTTTGTAGACACACACTGTGTCCAGTCGGTTTTGTGACACACACACTGTCCTATGGGGTTTGTGACACACACCCTGTATGGCAGGGTTTGCGACACAAACAATGTCCAATGGGGACTGTGACACACACACTGTCCAGGGGGGTTTGTGACACACACACTGTCCAATGTGATTGTGACACACACGCTGTCCAATGGGGATTCTAACACATACACTGTCAAGGGGGGTTTGTGACACACACACTGTCCTATTGTGTTTGTGACACACACACTGTCCAGGGGGGATTGTGATGCACACACTGACCAATGGGGTTTGTGACACAGAAATTCTCCGGAGGTGTTTGTGACACACACGCTGTCCAGAAGGCTTTGTGACACACACACTGTCCAATGGGTATTGTGACACACACGCTGTCCAATGTTGTTTGTGACACACATGCTGTCCAGTGGGTTTTATGACACACCCTCTGTGCAATGGGGATTGAGACACACACAAGCTATCCTAAGGGGTTTGTGACACACACGCTGTCCAATGGGGTTTGTGACACACACGCTGTCCAATGTGGTTTGTGACACACACACTGTCCAATGGGGTGTGTCACACAAACTCTCTCCAATGGGGATTGTGAAACACACAGGCTTTCCAAAGGGGTTTGTGACACACACTCAGTCCAATGGGGGTTGTCACACACACGCTGTCCTATGCGGTTTGTGACACACTCACACTATGTCCAATATGGATTTTGACACACACACTGTCCAGGGGGATTTCTGACACACACACTGTCCAATGGGGATTGTGACACACACGCTCTCCATTTGGGTTTGTGACACACACACGCTGTCCAATGGGGCTTGTGACACACACTCTGTCCAATGGGGTTTGTGACACACACACTGTCCAATGGAGATTGTGACACACACACGCTGTCCAATGGGGTTTCTGACACCCACTCTGTCCAACGTGGTTTGTGTCACACACGCTGTCCAATGGGGTTTGTGACACCCACTCTGTCCAGCGGGGTTTGTGTCACACACGCTGTCCAATGGGGTTCGTGACACACACACTGTCCAGTGGGGTTTGTGACTCACACAGTTTCCAAAGGGGTTTGTGACACGCACACGCTTCCCAATAAGTTTTGCCGCGATTGAGAGACGGGGACGCAGCTTGATGCAAGCAAGGTGTCCGCTTTATTGTATGGCAAACATACATTTATATAGTCTAAGGCACACATGTTTCATGCTGATTGGCTAATCACTTTAACAGACATTAAGCTAGCTAAGGCGGGAATCTTAGTCAGGCAGTGTTCGCATGGTAACAAGATCGTTATCTCGTAGTCACAAGCTGTCCCCCGCTCGAGGGCTCCAGGGCGCAGGCACCCCCATGGACCACAAGCTCTCCCCGCCTCCAAGTCGCCTCACAACTACCGCAACACTTAACTTTATTCATACAGCAAACTAGCCTATTAACTCCAAATACAGAAAACTAACTCATCAACTCTAAATTCAGACAACCCACATCTCCCCCTTTTTGTTTTAATTAACTGACCCTCCCAAGGTCGGCAAACGACCAACTCGAGGACATCTTATTTCACTAACAGCTCTGTACTGGGGGTTTTCGTAATTTCTTTCTGATCTTGGTCCGCTCCTTGCTGCACGAGGAAAATCTTGTTCATTGAAGCAGTTATTGATTTTTGCAAGCATTGTAACACACATGGGATTACTATTAATAATGCTCATTTGAATGTCTTTGGCGCATTCAGTCTTAGAATATAAAATGTCCCCAGACCTTTGTGCTACAATTTTCCCCCAATCGTTAGAATAATAATCATACCGGGGAGAATATTCTGTCTCTCTACCTGTTATCAATAACACCTGAACTGTATTCCAGTCAATTGTTAGGCAGTTATCACACCAGCGTCCTACTGTATGGCGATTTAGCCACTGTGATTTTCCACAATTAGCACAAATTCTACAAATCCACGGATTACATTTTTCACATTGGAGACATTTAAGCTCCCATTCGTTAACCTCTGGAACAGAGTTCATTCAATTATTGATCGGTAGTGTCTTCTATATCAGTCGCAGGATCAGGACCAGGAATGTCTTCAGGAGGCTGCTGCAGTGTCTCTCGAAAAGGTCTCACGTTTTTAGCTGGGATCCAGCGGGGACCTCTTTCTGTGGAAACACAAGCATAGCCTCTTCCCCACGTGACAAGGGGATAGGGTCCCATTATCTTACCTGTTTCGGGGTCCCGGATCAATACTGGCGGCTTAATCTTGGGTTCAAAAAGGGTGTTTGTGCTAAAATGGCGAACTACTGGAGGATTGCTGTCTAATTGGGAACAATTCAAAAAGTTAAAAACATACAAGGCTTTCTGTATTCGCTCCTCTGGCGTAGCGGCTCCTATTCCCCCTTTTTGTTTTAATAACAGGCGTTTTAAGGTTTGGTGGGAACGTTCTATTAAAGCTTGTCCTGTAGGAGAGTGAGGGATACCTGTAACGTGTGATATACCCCAAGAGGCAAAAAAGGTTGTTAAGGTTTTAGATACATATGCGGGGCCATTGTCAGTTTTAATTTGAGAGGGTACCCCTAAAGTAGCAAAGGCGCGCATCAGATGTTTTTGCACATCGCGTGCTTTTTCTCCTACATGACAGGAGGCAAATAACATTCCGGAAAATGTATCAATAGAGCAATGAACAAACTTTAAACGACCAAATTCAGCAAAATGAGTGACATCTGTTTGCCAGAGTTGAAGGCTCTGTAGCCCTCTGGGGTTGACTCCTTCTGCTATAGAAGGGAAAGAGTGCCTTTGACAATCAGGACACACCGCAATGATATTATGGGCTTGTTGTATAGTGAGGTCAAATTGACGCTTAAGGCCTGCAGCGTTTTGATGAAAAAAGGAGTGGCTGAGTTTAGCTTGCGCTAATCGATCTGGTAACACCTGCACCGGTAGCGTAAGCAAATCCGCTTGTCGGTTCCCTTCTGCAATAAAACCCGGTAGAGAAGTGTGAGATCGGACATGCATAATAAAATAAGGGTGAAGACGGGAATTTAACAGAAAGATGAGTTCTTGTAACAAATTAAACAGTGCCGTATGAGAAACATCTCGTAGCACAGAAGCTTCTGCTCGGCTAACAATTCCTGCAACATAAGCAGAATCAGTGATTATATTGAGAGGAATAGACCATTTTCGAAACACTCGAACAACTGCAGACAATTCTACTATTTGAGGAGAACCCTGTACAGTCTCTACATCTGAGTTCCACTGTTCTTGATGATCATCCCACCAAAGGATAACAGACTTGTGAGATTTGCCAGACCCATCCGTGAATACAGTGAGGGCTTGTAAAGGCTGGTCACTCCGCTTTGGAATAGGTAAAAGGTGAAAATCAACGCTTAACAGTTTGTGAGAAGGCGGATGAGAAGTGAGTTGGCCTGCATAGCCAGTTAGAGCTATGCCTAGTGCATCTGATTGTTGTTGTAGCCATTGTAGGTAAACACTTGTTACTGGCATACATATAAGGATAAAGTCCGTGCCTGCCAGGGTAAGTAATCGCTGTCTGGCCCTGATGATTAAAGATGCAAACATCTCATGTTGGGTAGAAATCGTCTTTGTGGCTTGGTTAGGCAGAAAAATCCATTCAATGATCAGTAAAGGGTCCGTTTTCTGGCAGTCCCATTGGAAAATAAGTGCATGAGGCTGTCTAGCAGGATTAAGGATGATTAATTGAAAAGGCAATTCTGGTTCCCATCGATGCGCTTGTCTGGAGGTAATCGCTGCCGCAGCTTTATGCAAGGAAGCTATGGCTTCAGGACTGAGACTTCGCGGAGCGTTTAAGTCCGAGCTTCCTTTAAGCATTTCGAATAAGGGACGAAGATCCGCATTAGTGATTCCTAACAATGGTCTGACACAATTGATTGTTCCCAGCAGTTTTTGCACGTCATGTAAATTCTTTACATTCGCCTGTATTTGTAAAGGTTGCGGAGCAGTAGTCTGAGCCCTTATACGCCACCCTAAGTATTTCCAAGGTGGTATTTTTTGAATTTTTTCTGGTGCAATACAGAGGTCTGCTGATTTTACAGCAGCCATGACAAGGGCTACAGCTTCCTCCATGACTTCATGGTGCTGTGCTGCCACTAGAATGTCATCCATATAATGATATAACAATGCAGCAGGTACTACAGTTCTGACAGGACTAAGTATTTTTGCTACATACCATTGGCATATTGTAGGGCTATTTTTCATTCCCTGTGGTAGCACAACCCACTGGTATCTTTGCAAAGGAGCTTGCATGTTGACGCTAGGAACCGAAAAGGCAAATTTAGGAGCGTCATCTGGATGCAATGGAATGTTGAAAAAACAATCTTTGAGGTCTATGATGGTTAAATGCCAGTCTCTAGGGATCATGGCGGGTGACGGAAGCCCAGGTTGCAGGGCCCCCATGTCTTCCATAGCATCATTAATTTTTCTGAGGTCATGGAGCAAGCGCCACTTGCCAGTCAGTTTTTTAATAACAAAAACGGGCGAGTTCCAAGGACTCGTAGAGGGTACAATATGTCCCATAGATAGTTGTTCATTAACTATTTCTTGGAGGGCGTGAAGTTTTTCCAGCAGCAGGGACCATTGATCAATCCAAATAGGAGTATCTGTTTTCCAAGTTAACTTTAGGGTTTCACGCCCCTCAATGGCCCCACCTAAAAATGTGTCTGGATAGACATCCCCCACTGGGATAACACATCACGCCCCCACAAGACCACAGGTACTGGTAAGATAAACGGTTTGACTGAGGCAACTTGTCCTTCTGAATTTTGAACTTGTATTATTTCTGCGCTTTGGTGGCTAGCTCCACACCCCCCGATTCCTGCTAATGTCTGAGAGACATCAGCTAAAGGCCACCTAGAAGGCCACTTTGCTTGAGAAATAACGGTAACATCTGCACCTGTATCAATAATTCCACTTAACACGACTTTTTGACCTTCGCGAATGAGGGTGCATCGACATATAGGACGTTTTTGTGAGATGGCTTGAACCCATAAAATTAGTGGTTCTCCCATAGATCCAAAACTTCCCTGTCTCTGCGGGAGCATTTGGTCAGGGATTGAGACATAGTCCTCCTTAGGGATCAGTATCAATTGAGCGATACGACTTCCCTCTGGTACTGTGCAAGGAGGAAATGGGGTCCAAGCCATAATTTTAATTTCTGAATTACTGTCAGGATCGATTACTCCGGGCAATACAAAAAGTCCTGACAGAGTGGTGGACGATCTTCCTAATAATAAAGCCTGCGTTCGAGGGGGCAAAGGACCTGCAATTTTGGTAGGCAGTAAGTGAACAGAGGAGTCAAGTAGCGTTACTGTGTGGGCGGTTGCCAGGTCCAGGCCGGCGCTCCCTGCTGTTGCTGGGTGGAGACTGGAAACACTCCTGTTTCCCCCCCCGGCGTTTGTGGGGGCGCCGGTCGCGGAACTTGTGTCTGTGCGCGCCGCGGTCCCGCGCTCTGCGATCGGTTTCCCTGTATGGGGCGCCCTTGAGAGTCGTATTTAGATCGACATTGGTTAGCATAGTGGCGCCCTTTTTGGCACTTAGGACAAACTCGGGGTATTTGGGGTCGTTTCCCAGCATTGGCACTAAAGCAATCTTTTTTAAGGTGTCCCGGTTTTCCACACCCATAGCAGTTTCGCTGTGGGTCGGCGCCCATCGGGCCGTGCATGGCCGCAAAAGCAGCAGCCATGGCCTCATATTTATGATCCATAGTGCCAATTCTATTACAGGCTTCCACCATTTCAATTAAGGTAGGGTTTTGATTTAGGAGAGACTTTAAGAGCTTTTTACAATCGGCGTTAGCGTTTTCCACAGCCAGTTGAAGGAGTAAAATCTCCTGAGCCTGTATGTTATCAACTTGCCGCTCTAAGGCTTGTTTTAATCTATCCATAAACTGCATATACGGCTCACGGGGTTCCTGAGTGATACTAGTGAATGCTTTTTGGGGTCTGCCAGAGTCAGGAACTCTCAACAGGGCCCTTTTCGCTTCTTCTCTGTCTGCTTCCAAAGCCTCCCGAGGAATGTCCCTAGCTTGGGCTGCCGGGTCCGAAAACTGCCCTGTTCCTGTGAGGTGCTCTATAGTCAATGCAGCTAAGGCGGCATTAGCATGTCCTGCATAACCCAGCAAAACTGTCTGCAATCCCGTTCTCCATTGAGACTCCCACATTGTATATTGTGTTGGGGTTAATAACAATCGCGCGAGAGATTTTAAATCATGTGGGGTCATGACATATGTATCGAATACAGAAGATAAAAGGCTTGCAAAATAAGGGGAAGACAACCCATGCTCGGTAATTGTACGGCGCAACTCCTTAATGACCGAAAAAGAAAGAGCTTCCCACTGAGCTTGAGCCCTCCCCCGTCCTTGGTATATAACGGGGGCTACTATAGTTCTGGCTATTTCCAACTCCCCCTCGTTTATCGCTTGGCGCTTAATCTTTCCCCAAACCTCATGAGGATCAGGGGGAAAAAGATCAGGTTCCTTTTCAGGGTCAATCGGACCCGGGTCAAAGGGATCACCCTCCAGGGGATATCCAGCAGCACAAGCTAACGGTGGCGCAGAGGGTTCCGCCCCACCAGCGATTTTAGAAGGGCAGGGGGGAGGTGACTGAGCTCCCTCCTCGGAGCCTCGCTGATTTTGCTCTTGTGCCTTTATGGTTTCAAAGATTTTTCTCCAACTGGGGAGCATAACTGCGCTTGCTCATCTCCTGAGGTAGCTGCGTCCCATAACTTTACCCCCACATCGTCCCAAAGTTCACGCGTAAAAATAGAAGAAGCAGTCACCGCGGGGATCTTAACCTGCACCCATTTAAGGATTAACTTAAGATCTTGTTCCGAAAGAGTCTTTTTCCCATGCTCTTAAGTAGAGCTTTCATAGGCTCATAAACATCTCTCTCAGGGGAAGACTCCTGATTCCCCATTTTGCTAGTTTCCCGCAGCTCACCTCTCGTTCCAGACGGAGGGATTGTTTGGCTGGCCGGCTTATCCTGCTTCCTTTCAGCAGCTCATTCCACGTTCTACGGGAATCGCGACATGCCACCAGGTAGGTGGTTTTTCAATCCTCGGTGGTTTCGTCGCTGACGATCACGTCGGAGGTCACCAATTTGCCGCGATTGAGAGACGGGGACGCAGCTTGATGCAAGCAAGGTGTCCGCTTTATTGTATGGCAAACATACATTTATATAGTCTAAGGCACACATGTTTCATGCTGATTGGCTAATCACTTTAACAGACATTAAGCTAGCTAAGGCGGGAATCTTAGTCAGGCAGTGTTCGCATGGTAACAAGATCGTTATCTCATAGTCACAAGCTGTCCCCCGCTCGAGGGCTCCAGGGCGCAGGCACCCCCACCGACCACAAGCTCTCCCCACCTCCAAGTCGCCTCACAACTACCGCAACACTTAACTTTATTCATACAGCAAACTAGCCTATTAACTCCAAATACAGAAAACTAACTCATCAACTCTAAATTCAGACAACCCACAAGTTTGTCACACCCACTCTGTCCAATGGGGTTTATGACAAACACACACTGTCCAATGCTGTTTGTAACACACACGCTGTCCAATGGCTTTTGTGATACACATACTGTCCAATGGGGATTGTGACACACACCAAGTCCAAAGGGTTTGTGACACACACTCTGTCCAATGGGGTTTGTGACACACACACACTGTCCAATGGTGTTTCTGTCACACACGCTGTCCAATGGGATTTGTGACACAGATGCTGTCCAATGGGGTTTGTGACACACACTCTGACCAATGGGGTCTGTGGACACACAGACACTGTCCAATGGTGTTTGTGACACACACTGTCCAATGGGCTTTGTCGCACACACACGCTGTGCAATGGTATTTGTGACACACACGCTGTCCAATGGGGCTTGTGACACACACACTGCCAATGGGGTTTGTGACACACACATTGTCCAATGGGGATTGTGACACAGACACTGTCCAATGGGGTTTGTGACACACACTCTGTCCAATGGGATCTGTGACACACACACACTGTCCAATGGTGTTTGACACACACGCTGTCCAATGGGGTTTGTGACACACACACACTATCCAATGGTATTTGTGACACACACGCTGTCCAATGGGGTTTGTGACATGGATGCTGTCCAATGGGGTTTGTGACACACACACTGTGCAATGGGGTTTGTGACACACACTCTGTCCAATGGGGTTTGTGGACACACACACACTGTCCAATGGTGTTTATGACACACACTGTGTCCAGTCGGTTTTGTGACACACACACTGTCCAGGGGGGTTTGTGACACACACACTGTCCCATGGGTTTTTTCACACACGCTCTGTCCAATTTGGTTTGTGACACACACACACTGTCCAATGGTGTTTGTGACACACACGCTGTCTAATGTGGTTTGTGACTGTCACGGAGGCAACCCACAGGTCAATTTTAGGGACCACAAGGTCCAAAAACTACTTTTATTAGACCAGCGAGGCACAGGGTTTTAGCACTCCAAGTGTGACTTAAATACAGGTTCAGATATCAGTGGAGGAAATTATTGAGAGGGGCAGCCACTAATACAACAGGAGGTCCACAGAGTGCACGCACGTGGCTTCACCAAAACAATGCCGGAGCCGTCCCCGAGTCCCGGAGGAGTACACACTTGCCCAAGCACGGTGTGGGATTATTTTTATAGAGATACACGTACTCGCAGTGAGTACGGAAAGTGTGCACTCGCGATTCCGCGAGAGTAAATTTATAATACGCTCGCAGTCCTGGGAGAGTTATTTTACACGTGCAAATGTGCACGGAATCCTACACGTGCTTATGTGGAAGCACGGGAGGAAAATATACTCGCGATTGTGCGAGGGGCTCTCGGCGGCCACTCGCGATTGTGCGAGGAAATAAAGTACTTGTGCAAATGTGCACGGAAAGAAAATATACTCGCAATCCTGCGAGAAGTTTTACTTACACCCGTGGCGGCGAGGCAAGCGGAGTCTCCATCCCGGGGAGGGGGGCTCTCGGCGGCAGCATCTTGCTCGTGCTCCAAGAGACCCGCGGCAATGGGCGGAGTCTCGACGAGAGTCCCGTTTTGTTATCTGATCAGACCTGATTGTAGGCATTGTATAAGCTTCTCTGCACCCCCCACACTGAGTGTGGGTGCCCCTGAAGCCTTCAAACATCCCCCACACTGGGCGCGGCTCAGTGTGCCTTGGCACTCCCTACTGCTAATGTCCCAGGAGCCAGGGTGCTCTGGGCCAAACAAAAGAAGCTGTTAGCCTCAAGTAGCAGAGAAAGGGGGAGATGTGCCATATTAAAAGAGGGAGGGGGGTTGCAATCTGCCACAGTGACATGGATGCTGTCCAATGGGGTTTGTGACACACACATTTTCTTATGGGGTTTGTGACACACATGCTGTCCAATGCAGTTTGTGGACACACACACACTGTCCAATGGTGTTTGTGACACACACGCTGTCCAATGGGTTTTGAGACACACACACTGTCCAGGGGTGTTTGTGACACACACACTGTCCCATGGGTTTTGTCACACACGCTCTGTCCAATGGGGATTATGACAAACACCAATGGGGATTGTGACAGACACAATGTCCATGCCGATTTGTGACACACACACTGTCCAAAGGGGTTTGTGACACACACTCTATCCAACGCGGTTTGTCACACACACTCTGTCCAATGGGGTTTGTGACACACACGCTGTCCAATGGGGATTGTGAGAAACACGCTGTAGAATGGGATTTGTGACACACACACTCTGTCCAATGGGCTTGTGACACACATGCTGTCCATTGGGGTTCGTGACACACACGCTGTCCATTGGGGTTCGTGACACATACTCTGTCGAGAGGGGTATGTGAAACACACACTGTCTTATTGGGTTTGTGACACACACGCTGTCCAATGGGGATTGTGACAAACACGCTGTAGAATGGGTTTTGTGACACACACACACTGTCCAATGGGCTTGTGACACACACGCTATCCAATGGGGTTCGTGACACACACTCTGTCCAGTGGGGTGTGTGACACGCACACTGTCCAAAGGGGTTTGTGACACACACACGCTATCCAATGGGGTTGGTGACACATACATTTTCTTATGGGGTTTGTGACACACATGCTGTCCAATGGGGTTTGTGACACACACACAATGTCCAATGGAGTTATGACACACACGCTGTCCAATGGTGTGTGTGACACACACACGCTGTCCAATGGGTTTTGTGACACACACGCTGTCCAATGGCGATTGTGACAAACACGCTGTGCAATTGAGTTTGTGACACACACTCTGTCCAAAGGGTCTTGTGACATACACGCTGCCCAATGGGGTTCGTGACACACACGCTGTAAGTGGGGTTAGTGACACACACAATGTCCAATAGGGTTTGTGACACACACACGCTATCCAATGGGGTTTGTGACACATACACATTTTTATGGGGTTTGTGACAAACACGCTATACAATGGGTTTTGTGACACACACATACTGTCCAATGGGGATTGTGCCACACACACGATGTCCAATGGTGTCTGTGACACACACGCTCTCCAATGGGTTTTGTGACACGCACACGTTCTCATGGGGTTTGTGACACGCACACGCTGTCCCATCGGGTTTGTGACGCACACGCTGAACAATTGTGTTTGTTATACAAACACTGTCAATGGTGTTTGTGACACGCATGCTGTGCAGTGGGTTTTGTGACACACACACTGTCCAATAGGTTTGTGACACACACACGCTATCCAATAGTGTTTGTGACACGCACACTTTCTCCTGGGGTTTGTAACACACACACGTTGTGCCATGGGCATTGTGACACACATGCTGTCCAATGGGGTTTGTTACACACACAATATCCAATGGGTTTGTGAACACGCATGCTGTCCAGTGGGTTTTGTGACACACACACGCTATCCAATGGGCTTTGTGACACACACACGCTATCCAATGGGCTTTGTGACACACACACTGTCCAAAGGGGTTTGTGACACACACACTGTCCAATGGGGTTTGTGACACACACACTCTCCATTTGGGTTTGTGACACACACACGCTGTCCAATGGGGCTTGTGACACACACTCTGTCCAATGGTGTTTGTGACACACACACACTGTCCAATGGGGATTGTTACACACACACGCTATCCAATGGGGTTTCTGACACCCACTCTGTCCAACGTGGTTTGTGTCACACACGCTGTCCAATGGGCTTTGTGACACCCACTCTGTCCAACGGGGTTTGTGTCACACACGCTGTCCAATGGGGTTCGTGACACACACACTGTCCAGTGGGGTTTGTGACACACACAGTTTCCAAAGGGGTTTGTGACACGCACACGCTTCCCAATAAGTTTGTCACACCCACTCTGTCCAATGGGGTTTATGACAAACACACACTGTCCAATGCTGTTTGTAACACACACGCTGTCCAATGTCTTTTGTGATACACATACTGTCCAATGGGGATTGTGACACACACACAGTCCAAAGGGTTTGTGACACACACTCTGTCCAATGGGGTTTGTGACACACACACACTTTCCAATGGTGTTGCTGACACACACGCTGTCCAATGGGGTTTGTGACACGGATGCTGTCCAATGGGTTTGTGACACACACTGTCCAATGGGCTTTGTCGCACACACACGCTGTGCAATGGTATTTGTGACACACACGCTGTCCAATGGGGTTTGTGACACAGACACTGTCCAATGGGGTTTGTGACACACACGCTGTCCAATGGGGTTTGTGACACACACATTTTCTTATGGGGTTTGTGACACACATGCTGTCCAATGGGGTTTGTGACACACACACAATGTCCAATGGAGTTATGACACACACGCTGTCCAATGGTGTGTGTGACACACACACGCTGTCCAATGGGTTTTGTGACACACACGCTGTCCAATGGCGATTGTGACAAACACGCTGTGCAATTGAGTTTGTGACACACACTCTGTCCAAAGGGTCTTGTGACATACACGCTGCCCAATGGGGTTCGTGACACACACGCTGTAAGTGGGGTTAGTGACACACACACTGTCCAAAGGGGTTTGTGACACACACTCTATCCAACGCGGTTTGTCACACACACTCTGTCCAATGGGGTTTGTGACACACACGCTGTCCAATGGGGATTGTGAGAAACACGCTGTAGAATGGGATTTGTGACACACACACTCTGTCCAATGGGCTTGTGACACACATGCTGTCCATTGGGGTTCGTGACACACACGCTGTCCATTGGGGTTCGTGACACATACTCTGTCGAGAGGGGTATGTGAAACACACACTGTCTTATTGGGTTTGTGACACACACGCTGTCCAATGGGGATTGTGACAAACACGCTGTAGAATGGGTTTTGTGACACACACACACTGTCCAATGGGCTTGTGACACACACGCTATCCAATGGGGTTCGTGACACACACTCTGTCCAGTGGGGTGTGTGACACGCACACTGTCCAAAGGGGTTTGTGACACACACACGCTATCCAATGGGGTTGGTGACACATACATTTTCTTATGGGGTTTGTGACACACATGCTGTCCAATGGGGTTTGTGACACACACACAATGTCCAATGGAGTTATGACACACACGCTGTCCAATGGTGTGTGTGACACACACACGCTGTCCAATGGGTTTTGTGACACACACGCTGTCCAATGGCGATTGTGACAAACACGCTGTGCAATTGAGTTTGTGACACACACTCTGTCCAAAGGGTCTTGTGACATACACGCTGCCCAATGGGGTTCGTGACACACACGCTGTAAGTGGGGTTAGTGACACACACAATGTCCAATAGGGTTTGTGACACACACACGCTATCCAATGGGGTTTGTGACACATACACATTTTTATGGGGTTTGTGACAAACACGCTATACAATGGGTTTTGTGACACACACATACTGTCCAATGGGGATTGTGCCACACACACGATGTCCAATGGTGTCTGTGACACACACGCTCTCCAATGGGTTTTGTGACACGCACACGTTCTCATGGGGTTTGTGACACGCACACGCTGTCCCATCGGGTTTGTGACGCACACGCTGAACAATTGTGTTTGTTATACAAACACTGTCAATGGTGTTTGTGACACGCATGCTGTGCAGTGGGTTTTGTGACACACACACTGTCCAATAGGTTTGTGACACACACACGCTATCCAATAGTGTTTGTGACACGCACACTTTCTCCTGGGGTTTGTAACACACACACGTTGTGCCATGGGCATTGTGACACACATGCTGTCCAATGGGGTTTGTTACACACACAATATCCAATGGGTTTGTGAACACGCATGCTGTCCAGTGGGTTTTGTGACACACACACGCTATCCAATGGGCTTTGTGACACACACACGCTATCCAATGGGCTTTGTGACACACACACTGTCCAAAGGGGTTTGTGACACACACACTGTCCAATGGGGTTTGTGACACACACACTCTCCATTTGGGTTTGTGACACACACACGCTGTCCAATGGGGCTTGTGACACACACTCTGTCCAATGGTGTTTGTGACACACACACACTGTCCAATGGGGATTGTTACACACACACGCTATCCAATGGGGTTTCTGACACCCACTCTGTCCAACGTGGTTTGTGTCACACACACTGTCCAATGGGCTTTGTGACACCCACTCTGTCCAACGGGGTTTGTGTCACACACGCTGTCCAATGGGGTTCGTGACACACACACTGTCCAGTGGGGTTTGTGACACACACAGTTTCCAAAGGGGTTTGTGACACGCACACGCTTCCCAATAAGTTTGTCACACCCACTCTGTCCAATGGGGTTTATGACAAACACACACTGTCCAATGCTGTTTGTAACACACACGCTGTCCAATGTCTTTTGTGATACACATACTGTCCAATGGGGATTGTGACACACACACAGTCCAAAGGGTTTGTGACACACACTCTGTCCAATGGGGTTTGTGACACACACACACTTTCCAATGGTGTTGCTGACACACACGCTGTCCAATGGGGTTTGTGACACGGATGCTGTCCAATGGGTTTGTGACACACACTGTCCAATGGGCTTTGTCGCACACACACGCTGTGCAATGGTATTTGTGACACACACGCTGTCCAATGGGGTTTGTGACACAGACACTGTCCAATGGGGTTTGTGACACACACGCTGTCCAATGGGGTTTGTGACACACACATTTTCTTATGGGGTTTGTGACACACATGCTGTCCAATGGGGTTTGTGACACACACACAATGTCCAATGGAGTTATGACACACACGCTGTCCAATGGTGTGTGTGACACACACACGCTGTCCAATGGGTTTTGTGACACACACGCTGTCCAATGGCGATTGTGACAAACACGCTGTGCAATTGAGTTTGTGACACACACTCTGTCCAAAGGGTCTTGTGACATACACGCTGCCCAATGGGGTTCGTGACACACACGCTGTAAGTGGGGTTAGTGACACACACAATGTCCAATAGGGTTTGTGACACACACACGCTATCCAATGGGGTTTGTGACACATACACATTTTTATGGGGTTTGTGACAAACACGCTATACAATGGGTTTTGTGACACACACATACTGTCCAATGGGGATTGTGCCACACACACGATGTCCAATGGTGTCTGTGACACACACGGTCTCCAATGGGTTTTGTGACACGCACACGTTCTCATGGGGTTTGTGACACGCACACGCTGTCCCATCGGGTTTGTGACGCACACGCTGAACAATTGTGTTTGTTATACAAACACTGTCAATGGTGTTTGTGACACGCATGCTGTGCAGTGGGTTTTGTGACACACACACTGTCCAATAGGTTTGTGACACACACACGCTATCCAATAGTGTTTGTGACACGCACACTTTCTCCTGGGGTTTGTAACACACACACGTTGTGCCATGGGCATTGTGACACACATGCTGTCCAATGGGGTTTGTTACACACACAATATCCAATGGGTTTGTGAACACGCATGCTGTCCAGTGGGTTTTGTGACACACACACGCTATCCAATGGGCTTTGTGACACACACATGCTATCCAATGGGCTTTGTGACACACACACTGTCCAAAGGGGTTTGTGACACACACACTGTCCAATGGGGTTTGTGACACACACACTCTCCATTTGGGTTTGTGACACACACACGCTGTCCAATGGGGCTTGTGACACACACTCTGTCCAATGGTGTTTGTGACACACACACACTGTCCAATGGGGATTGTTACACACACACGCTATCCAATGGGGTTTCTGACACCCACTCTGTCCAACGTGGTTTGTGTCACACACGCTGTCCAATGGGCTTTGTGACACCCACTCTGTCCAACGGGGTTTGTGTCACACACGCTGTCCAATGGGGTTCGTGACACAAACACTGTCCAGTGGGGTTTGTGACACACACAGTTTCCAAAGGGGTTTGTGACACGCACACGCTTCCCAATAAGTTTGTCACACCCACTCTGTCCAATGGGGTTTATGACAAACACACACTGTCCAATGCTGTTTGTAACACACACGCTGTCCAATGTCTTTTGTGATACACATACTGTCCAATGGGGTTTGTGACACTCACACTGTCCAATGGGGTTTATGACACACACACGCTGTCCAAAGTGATTTGTGATACACACGCTGTCCAGTGGAGTTTGTTACACACAGACTGTCGAATGGGGTATGTGACACAAATGCTGTCCAATGGGGATTGTGACACATACGCTGTCCAAAGGGGTTTGTGACACAAACACACTATCCAATGGGGTTTGTGACACAAACATTTTCTGGTTGGATTTCTGACACCCACGCTGTCAAATGGTGTTTGTAACACACACACTGTCCAGGGGGGTTTGTGACACACACACTGTCCAATGGGGTTTGTGACACCCACTCTGTCCAATGGGGTTTGGGACACACAGACTCTGTACAATGGGGGTTGTGACACACACGCTGTCCAATGGGGTTCGTGACAAACACGCTGTCCAGTGGGGTTTGTGACACACACACTTTCCAATGGGATTTGTGACACACACGCTGCAAATGGGGTTTGTGACACACACGCTGTCCAATGAGGTTTGACACACACAATCTCTCCAGTGGGGATTGTGACACAAACATGCTGTCCAATGCGGTTTGTGTCACACACACTGTCCAATGGGGTTTGTAACACATACGCTGTCCAATGGGGTTGGAGACACAAACGCTGTCCAGTGTGGTTTGTGACAAACTCTCTGTCCAATAGGGTTTATAAAACACACACTGTCCAATGGGGATTGTGACACGCTATCCAATGGCGTTTGTGACACACACGCTGTCAAGTGGAGTTTGAGACACACACACTGTCCAATTGTATTTGTCAAACACACTCTGTCCAGTGGGGATTGTGACACACACAGGCTGCCCAATGGGTTTTGTAACACACACACTGGCCAGGGTGTTTTGTGACACACACACTGTCCGGAGTGGTTTGTGACACACACAATGTCCAATAGGGTTCATGACACACACGCTGTCCAGTGGGCTTTGTAACAAACACAATCTTAAATAGGGTTTGTGACACACACGTTGTCCAGTGGGGTTTGTGACACACACACTTTCCAATGGGGTTTGTGACACACACGCTGTAAATGGGGTTTGTGACACACACGCTGTCCAGGGGGCTTGTGACACACACACTGTCCAATGGGGTTTGTAACACATACGCTCTCCAATGGGGTTGGAGAAACAAACGCTGTCCAGTGTGGTTTGTGACAAACTCTCTGTCCAATATGGTTTATAAAACACACACTGTCCAATGGGGATTGTGACACACAGACTGTACGGGGGGATTTGTAACACACAGTCAGTCCAACGGCGTTTTTGACACACACACTGTCCAATGGGGATAGTGACACAGACAAGGTCCAATGGGGTTTCCGAGACACACGCTGTCCAATGTAGTTTGTGACACGGATGCTATCCAATGGGGTTTGTGACACACACACACAGTGCAGGAGGGTATGTGGCACACACACTGTCCAATGGGGTTTGTGACACAGCACACACACTCTTTCCAATGGGTTTCTTACACACACGCTGTCCAATTGGGCTTATGACACACACACGCTGTCCAATGGGGTTTCTGACACACACTGTGTCCAATGGGGTTTGTGACACACAGACTCTGTACAATGGGGGTTGTGACACACACACTGTCCATTGGGTTTGTGACACACACGCTGTAAATGGGGTTTATGACACACACGCTGTCCAATGAGGTTTGTGACACAAATGCTGTCCAATGGGGATTGTGACACATACGCTGTACAATGGGTTTTTGACACAGAGACGCTGTCCAATGGGGTTTGTGACACAAACACTGTCTAATGGGGTTTGTGACACACATCCTTTCCAATGGGGTTTTTTACACACACACTGTCCAATGGGGTTTGGGACACAAACACTCTCTGTTGGGGTATGCGACAGACTCAAGGTCCAATGGGGTTTGTGACACACACGATGTCGAATGGGAACAGTGACACACACACTCTCCAGGGAGGTTTCTGACACACACACTCTCCAATGGGGTTTGTAACACACACACTGTCCAGGGGGGATTGTGACGCACACGCTGTCCAATGGGGTTTGTATCACACACACTGTCCAATGGGGTTTATGACACAGAGACTCTCTAGGGGTGTTTGTGACACACACGCTGACCAATGGGGTTTGTGACACACACACTGTCCAGTGGGGTTTGTGACTCAGAGGCTCTCTAGGGGTGTTTGTGACACACACGCTGTCCAGTGGGGTTTGTAACACACACACTCTCCAATGGGGATTGTGACACACACACGCAGTCCCATGGGGTTTGTGACACGCATGCTGCCCAATGGGTTTTGTGACACACGCACTGTCCAGGGGGGTTTGCAACACACACATTCTCTCATGGGGATTGTGACACACACACACTGTCTATTGGGGTTTGTGACACACAAACGCTGTCCAATGTTGTTTGTAACACAAACGCTGTTAAAAGGGGTTTGTGACACACACACTGTCCAGGGGGTTTTGTGACACACAGGCTGTCCATTGGGGTTTGTGACACACACACTCTGTCCAGTGGGGGTTGTGAAAAACACGCTGTCCAATGTAGTTTGTCACACACACTCTGTCCAAAGGGGATTGTTACACACACACGCTGTCCAATGGGTTTTGTGACTCACACACTTTCCAGGGGGGTTTGTGACACACACGCTGTCCAACAGGATTTGTGACACACACATGGTTTCCATTGTGGTTTGTGACACACACACTGACCAATGGGGACTGTGACACACACACACGCTGCCAATGGATTTGTTACACGCAAGCTGTTCATTGGGTTTTGTAGACACATAGACTGTCCAATGGTGTTTGGGACACACACGCTGTCTAATGGGGTTTGTGGCACACACACTGTCCAGGGGGGTTTGTGACATACACACTGTCCAGTGGTTATTGTGACACACACACGATGCGTAAAGGGGTTTCTGATAAACACACTGCCCAATGGGGTTTGTGACAGACACGCTTTACAATGGGGATTGTAATACACACACGCTGTCCCATGGAATTTGTGACATTCATGCTTTCCAATGGTTTTTCTGACACACAGGCTGTCCAGTGGGGTTTGTGACACACACGTTTTAAAATATGGTTTGTGACACACACACGCTACCCAATGGCGTTTGTGACACACAAGCTGTCAAGTGGAGTTTGTGACACACACACTGTCCAATTGTATTTGTCAAACACACTCTGTCCAGTGGGGATTGTGACACACACAGGCTGCCCAATGGGTTTTGTAACACACACACTGGCCAGGGTGTTTTGTGACACACACACTGTCCGGAGTGGTTTGTGACACACACAATGTCCAATAGGGTTCGTGACACACACGCTGTCCAGTGGGCTTTGTAACAAACACAATCTTAAATAGGGTTTGTGACACAAACACGCTATCCCATGGGTTTTGTGACACAAACATTTTCTGGTGGGATTTCTGCCACCCACACTGTCAAACGGTGTTTGTAACACACACACTGTCCAGGGGGGTTTGTGTCACACACACTGTCCAATGGGGTTTGTAACACATACGCTGTCCAATGGGGTTAGAGACACAAACGCTGTCCAGTGTGGTTTGTGACAAACTCTCTGTCCAATAGGGTTTATAAAACACACACTGTCCAATGGGGATTGTGACACACAGACTGTACAGGGGGGTTTGTAACACACAGTCAGTCCAACGGCGTTTTTGACACACACACTGTCCAATGGGGATTGTGACACACACAAGGTCCAATGGTGTTTGCGACACACATGCTGTCCAATGTAGTTTGTGACACGGATGCTGTCCAATGGGGTTTGTGACACACACACACAGTGCAGGGGGGTATGTGGCACACACACTGGCCAATGGGGTTTGTAACACAGATGCTGTCCAATGGGGTTTGTGACACACACCCTGTCCAATTGGGTTTCTGACACACACTGTGTCCAATGGGGTATTTGACACACAGACTCTGTACACACACTTTCCAATGGTGTTGCTGACACACACGCTGTCCAATGGGGTTTGTGACACGGATGCTGTCCAATGGGTTTGTGACACACACTGTCCAATGGGCTTTGTCGCACACACACGCTGTGCAATGGTATTTGTGACACACACGCTGTCCAATGGGGTTTGTGACACAGACACTGTCCAATGGGGTTTGTGACACACACGCTGTCCAATGGGGTTTGTGACACACACACACTATCCAATGGTGTTTGTGACACACACACTGTGCAATGGGGTTTGTGACACACAATCTGTCCAATGGGGTTTGTGGACACACACACACTGTCCAATGGTGTTTATGACACACACGCTGTCCAATGGGTTTTGTGACACACACACTGTCCAGCGGTGTTAGTGACACACACACTGTCCCATGGGTTTTGTCATACACACTCTGTCCAACGGGGATTGTGACAAACACCAATGGAGATTGTGACACACACAATGTCCATGCCGGTTTGTGTCACACACACTGTCCAATGGAGTTTGTGACACATACACTGTCCCATGGGGTTTCTCACAAACACTCTGTCCAATAGGGTTTGTGACACACACTCCATCCAATGGGGTTTGTCACACACACTCTGTCCAATGGGGTTTGTGACACACACGCTGTCAAATGGGGATTGTGAGAAACACGCTGTAGAATGGGGTTTGTGACACACACACTCTGTCCAATGGGCTTGTGACACACACGCTGTCCAATGGGGTTCGTGACACATACTCTGTCGAGAGGGGTTTGTGAAACACACACTGTCCTATTGGGTTTGTGACACACACGCTGTCCAATGGGGATTGTGACAAACACGCTGTAGAATGGGTTTTGTGACACACATACTCTGTCCAATGGGCTTGTGACACACACGCTGTCCAATGGGGTTCGTGACACACACTCTGTCCAGTGGGGTGTGTGACACACACATTGTCCAAAGGGGTTTGTGACACACACACACTATCCAATGGGGTTTTTGACACATACACTTTCTTATGGGGTTTGTGACACACATGCTGTCCAATGGGGTTTGTGACACACACACACTGTCCAATGGAGTTATGACACACACGCTGTCCAATGGTGTATGTGACACACACACGCTGTCCAAAGGGTCTCGTGACACACACGCTGATCAATGGGGTTCGTGACACACACGCTGTAAGTGGGGTTAGTGACACACACAATGTCCAATAGGGTTGTGACACACACACGCTGTCCCATCGGGTTTGTGACGCACACGCTGAAGAATTGTGTTTGTTATACAAACACTGTCAGCGGTGTTTGTGACACGCATGCTGTCCAGTGGGTTTTGTGACACACACACTGTCCAATAGGGTTTGTGACACACACACGCTATCCAATTGTGTTTGTGACACGCACACTTTCTCATGGGGTTTGTAACACACACACGCTGTGCCATGGGCTTTGTGACAAACACGCTGTCCAATGGGGTTTGTTACACACACAATGTCCGATGGGTTTGTGAACACGTATGCTGTCCAGTGGGTTTTGTGAAACACACACTATCCAACAGGTTTTGTGACACACACACGCTATCCAATGGGCTTTGTGACACACACAATGTCCAAGGGGGTTTGTGACAAACACGCTGTCCAATGGGTATTGTGACACACACACACTGTCCAATGGGGTTTGTGGCACTCACAATCTGTCTAATGTATTTTGTGACACAGACGCTGTCCTATGGGTTTTGTGAAACACACAATCTGTCCAATGGTGTTTGTGACACACACGCTGTGCAATGGGGTTTGTGACACAGACGCTGTCCAATGGGGATTGTGACATACACATGTTATTCCTTTGGCTTTGTGACACACACACTGACCAATTGGGTTTGTGACACACACACTGGCCAGGGGGATTGTGACACACACAGGTTGTTCAATGGGCTTTGTGACACACACGCTATCCAATGGGGTTTGTGACACACACACTTTCCAATGGGTTTGTGACACACACACTTTCCAATGGGGTTTGCGACACACACACGCTGTCCAATGGGGTTTGTGACACACATGCTGACCAATTGGGTTTGTTACACACACACTGTCCAATGGTGTTTGTGACACGCATGCTGTCCAATGGGTTTTGTAACACAAACTGTGTACAATGGGCTGGTGACACACACGCTGTCCAATGGGGTTCGTGACACACATGATGTCCAGCAGCTTTGTGACACACACACTGTCCGCTGGGGTTTGTGGCACAGACACTTTCTAATGGGGTTTGTGACACACAGACTCTGTCCAATGGGGATTGTGACACACACACACGGTCCAATGGTGTTTGTGACAAGCATGCTGTCCAACGGTGTTTGTGACACACACACTATCAATGGGGTTTGTGACACACACGCTGTCCAATGGGGTTTCTCACACACACTCTGATCAATGGGGATTGTGACACACACTCACTGTCCAATGGTGTTTGTGACACGGATGCTGTCCAATGGTGTTTGTGACACACACACTGTCCATTGGGGTTTGTGACACACACAGTTTCCAAAGGGGTTTGTGACACGCACACGCTTCCCGATGATTTTGTCACACCCACTCTGTCCAATGGGGTTTGTGACAAACACACGCTGTCCAATGCTGTTTATTACACACACGCTGTCCAATGGGGTTTTTGACACACACACTGTGCAATGGGTTTTTGTAACACAAACACTCTGTCCAATGGGGCTTATGACAGATACGCTGTTCAACGGGTTTCGTGACACACACACTGCCAATAGTGTTTGTGACACACACACTGTCCAATGGGGATTGTGAGACACACACACTGTCCAATGGTGTTTGTGACACACACGCTGTCTAATGGGGTTTGTGACACGGATGCTGTCCAATGGGGTTTGTGACACAAACACTGTCCAATGGGGTTTGTGACAGGGATGCTGTCCAATGGTGTTTCTGACACACACGCTGTCCAATGGGTTTTGTGACACACACACTGTCCCATGGGTTTTTTCACACACACTCTGTCCAATGGGGATTGTGACAAACACCAATGGGGATTGTTACACACAGAATGTCCATGCCGGTTTGTGACACACACACTGTCCAATGGTGTTTGTGACACACACGCTGTCCAATGGGGTTTGTGACACACATTCTGTCCAATGGGGATTGTGACACACACATGATGTTCAATGGTGTTTGTGACACACACGCTGTTCAGGGCGGATTGTGACACACACGCTGTCCAATGGGGTTTGTGACACACAATCTGTGCAACGGGGATTGTGACACACACACGCTGTCCAATGGGGTATGTGACACACACTCTGTCCAGTGGGCTTTGTGACACACACCCACTGTCCAATGGGGATTGTGACACACACGCGCTGTCCAATGGGGTTATGAAACACACGCTATCCAATGGTGTATGTGACACACAGACACTGTCCAGTGGGGTTTGTGACACACACAGTTTCCATAGGGGTTTGTGACACGCACACGCTTCCCAATGATTTTGTCACACCCACTCTGTCCAATGGGGTTTGTGACAAACACACGCTGTCCAATGCTGTTTATTACACACACGCTGACAATGGGGTTTTTGACACACACACTGTCCAATGGGTTTTTGTAACACAAACACTCTGTCCAATGGGGCTTATGACAGATACGCTGTTCAACGGGTTTCGTGACACACACACTGCCAATAGTGTTTGTGACACACACACTGTCCAATGGGGATTGTGACACACACACTGTCCAATGGGGTTTGTGAAACACACTCTTTCCAATGGGGTTTGTGACACACACACACTGTCCAATGGTGTTTGTGACACACACGCTGTCTAATGGGGTTTGTCACACGGATGCTGTCCAATGGGGTTTGTGACACAAACACTGTCCAATGGGGTTTGTGAAACACACTCTTTCCAATGGGGTTTGTGACACACACACACTGTCCAATGGTGTTTGTGACACACACGCTCTCTAATGGGGTTTGTGACACGGATGCTGTCCAATGGTGTTTCTGACACACACGCTGTACAATGGGTTTTGTGACACAGACACTGTCCCATGGGTTTTTTCACACACACTCTGTCCAATGGGGATTGTGACAAACACCAATGGGGATTGTTACACACAGAATGTCCATGCCGGTTTGTGACATACACACTGTCCAATGGGGTTTGTGACACATACACTGTCCAATGGGGTTTCTCACAAACACTCTGTCCAATACGGTTTGTGACACACACGCTGTCCAGTGGGCTTGTGACACACAGGTTGTCCAGTGGGGTTCGTGAAACACACTCTGTCCAGTTGTGTTTGTGACTCACACACTGTCCAAAGGGGTTTGTGACACACACGCTGCCCAATGGGGTTCGCGACACACACGCTGTAAGTGGGTTTAGTGACACACACAATTTCCAATAGGGTTTGTGACACACACATGCTATCCAATGGGGTTGGTGACACATACACTTTCTTATGGGGTTTGTGAAACACATGCTGTCCAGTGGGGTTTGTGACACACACACACTGACCATTGGAGGTACAACACACACGCTGTCCAATGGTGTGTGTGACACACACACTGTGTCCAATGGGTTTTGTGACACACACGCTGTCCAATGGGGATTGTGACAAACACGCTGTGCAATGGAGTTTGTGACACACACTCTGTTCAAAGGGTCTTGTGACACACACGCTGCCCAATGGGGTTCGTGACACACACGCTGTAAGTGGGTTTAGTGACACACACAATTTCCAATAGGGTTTGTGACACACACACGCTATCCAATGCGGTTTGTGACACATACACTTTCTTATGGGGTTTGTGACACACACGCTATACAATGGGTTTTGTGACACACACACTGTCCAATTGGGATTGTGACACACACACGATGTCCAATGGTGTCTGTGACACACACGCTGTCCAATGGGTTTTGTGACACGCACACGTTCTCATGGGGTTTGTGACACACACACGCTGTCCCATTGATTTTGTGACGCACACGCTGAACAATTGTGTTTGTTATACAAACACTGTCAATGGTGTTTGTGACACGCATGCTGTCCAGTGGGTTTTGTGACACACACACTGTCCAATAGGGTTTGTGACACACACACGCTATCCAATAGTGTTTGTGACACGCACACTTTCTCATGGGGTTTGTAACACACACACGCTGTGCCATGGGCTTTGTGACGCACACGCTGTCCAATGGGGTTTGTTACACACACAATGTCCGATGGGTTTGTGAACACGTATGGTGTCCAGTGGGTTTTGTGACACACACACTATCCAATAGGTTTTGTGACACACACACGCTATCCAACGGTGTTTGTGACACACACACTGTCCAAAGGGGTTTGTGACAAACACACTGTCCAATGGGTATTGTGACACAGATGCTGTCCAGTGGGGATTGTGACATACACACATTGTCCCTTTGGCTTTCTGACACACACGCTGACCAGTTGGGTTTGTGACACACACACTGACCGGGGGATTGTGACACACAGAGGCTGTTCAATGAGCTTTGTGACACACACGCTATCGAATGGGGGTTGTGACACGCACACTTTCCAATGGGGTATGTGACACACACACTTTCCAATGGGGTTTGTGACACACACACGCTGTCCAATGGGGTTTGTGACGCACATACTGTCCAGGGGGGTTTGTGACACACACGCTGTCCATTGGATTTTGTGACACACACACTCGTCAAATGAGGTTTGTGACACACACGCTGTCCAACGGGGATTGCGACACACACACGCTGTCCAATGGGGTATGTGACACACACTCTGTTCAGTGGGCTTTGTGACACACACCCACTGTCCAACGGGGATTGTGACACACACACGCTGTCCAATGTGGTTATGACACACACGCTGTCCAATGGTGTGTGTGACACACACACTGTCCATGGGAGTTTGTGACACACACACTGTCCAAGGGGTTTCTGACACAGACACTTTCTAATGGGGTTTTGACACACACTCTATCCAAATGGGGTTTGTGACACACACACACTGTCCAATGGGGATTGTGACACACACACATGGTCCAATGGGGTTTGTGACACATACAATGTCCAATGGGGTTTGTGACACACACACGCTGTCCAATGGTGTTTGTGACACGCATGCTGTCCAACGGTGTTTGTGACACACACACTATCAATGGGGTTTGTGACACACACGCTGTCCAATGGGGTTTCTCACACACACTCTGTCCAATGGGGATTGTGACACACACACACTGTCCAATAGTTTTTGTGACACACACGCTGTCCAATGTGTTTTGTGACACACACTCTGTCCAATGGGGATTGTGACACACACACAATGTCCAATGGTGTTTGTGGCACACACGCTGCCCAGGGTGGTATGTGACACACACACTGTCCAATGGGGTTTGTCACACACACTCTGGCCAACGGCGATTGCGACACACACAGGCTGTCCAGTGGGGTATGTGACACACACTCTGTTCAGTGGGCTTTGTGACACACACCCACTGTCCAATGGGGTTTGTGACACACACACGATGTCCAATGGGGTTATGACACACACGCTGTCCAATGGTGTGAGTGACACACACGCTGTCCAATGGGGTTTGTGACACACAGGATGTCCAATGGGGATTGTGACACACACGCTGTCCAATGGAGTTTGTCACACACACTCTGTCCAACGGGGATTGCGACACACACACGCTGTCCAATGGGGTATGTGACACACACTCTGTTCAGTGGGCTTTGTGACACACACCCACTGTCCAATGGGGATTGTGACACACACACGCTGTCCAATGTGGTTATGACACACACGCTGTCCAATGGTGTGTGTGACACACACACTGTCCAGGGGAGTTTGTGACACACACACTGTCCAAGGGGTTTGTGACACATACACTTTCTAATGGGGTTTGTGACACACACTCTGTCCAATGTGGTTTGTGACACACAGACTCTGTCCAATGGGGATTGTGACACACACACACGGTCCAATGGGGTTTGTGACACATACAATGTCCAATGGGGTTTGTGACACACACACGCTGTCCAATGGTGTTTGTGACACGCGTGCTGTCCAACGGTGTTTGTGACACACACACTATCAATGGGGTTTGTGACACACACACTGTCCAATGGGGTTTGTGACACACACACTGTCCAATAGGGTTTGTGAGACACACACGCTATCCAAAAGGGTTTGTGACACACACATTCTGTCCAATGGTGCTTGTGACACACACGCTGTCCAAACGGTTTCGTGACACACACGCTGTCCAGTGGGTTTTGTGACACAAACACTCTGTCCAAACGGTTTCGTGACACACACACTGTCCAATAGCGATTGTGACACACACGATGTCCAATGGGGTTGTGACACACACACACTGTCCAATGGGGATTGTGACACACACACTCTGTCCAAAGGGGTTTATGACACACACGCTGTCCAGTGGGGTGTGTGACACACACACGCTGTCCAATGGGGATTGTGACAAACACGCTGTCCAATGGGGTTCGTGACACACACGCTGTCGAGAGGGGTTTGTGAGACACTCACTGTCCAATAGGGTTTGTGACCCGCACACGATATCCAGAGGGGATTGTGACACATACGCTGTCCAGTGCGGTTTGTGACACACACATTTTCCAATGGGGTTTGTGACCCCCACTCTGTCCAATGGGGCTAGTGACAAACACACGCTGTACAATGCTGTTTGTAACACACCCGCTGTCCAATAGGGTTTGTGGCGCACACACTGTCCAATGGGGTTTGTGACACACACTCTGTCCAATGGTGTTTGTGGCACGCATGCTGTCCAATGGGGTTTGTGACACACACACACTTTCCAATGGGGATTGTGAACACAAACGCTGTCCAATGGGGATTGTGACAAACAAGCTGTACAATGGGATTTCTCACACAAACTCTGTCCAATGGACTTTGTGACACAAACTCTGTCCAATGGGGTTTGTGAACACACACGCTGTCCAATGGTGTTTGTGACACTCATGATGTCCAATGGGATTTGTGACACACACACTTTCCAATGGGTTTTGTCACACACACTCTGTCCAATGAGGATTGTGACACACACACTGTCCAATGGGGTTTGTCACACACACACGCTGTCCAATGGTGTTTGTGACACACACGCCGTCCAATGGTATTTGTGACACACACACTGCGCAATGAGGATTGTGACACACACACGCTGTCCAATGGTGTTTGCGACATGCTTGTTGTCCAATGGGTTTTGTGACACACGCACTTTCAGGGGGGGTTTGTGACCCCCGCTCTGTCTAATGGGGTTTGTGACACACACACTGTGCAACTGGGATTGTGACACACACACGCTGTACAGCGGTGTTTGTGACACGCATGCTGTCCAAAGGGTTTTGTGGCACTTGCACTGTCCAATGGGGTTTGTGAGACACACGCTGTCCAATGGGATTTGTGAAACACACACTCGATCAAATGGGGATTGTGACACACATGCTGTCCAATAGGGTTCGTGGCACACACGCTGTCCAGTGGGGTTTGCAACACACACACTGTCCAGTGCGGTTTGTGACACACACACTTTCCAATGGGGTTTGTGACATGCACACGCTTCCCAATGAGTTTGTAACCCCCACTCTCTCCAATGGGGTTTGTGACAAGCACACGCTGTACAATGCTGTTTGTAACACACTCGTTGTACAATGGACTTTGTGACACAAACTGTGTCCAATGGGGTTTGTGAACACACACGCTGGCCAATGGTGTTTGTGACACGCATGCTGTCCAATGGGATTTGTGACACACACACTGTCCAATGGGTTTTGTCACACACACTCTGTCCAATGAGGATTGTGACACACACACTGTCCAATGGGGTTTGTCACACACACACGCTGTCCAATGGTATTTGTGACACACACACTGTCCAATGGGTTTTGTGACACACACACTGTCCAATGGGGATTGTGACACACACACTGTCCAGGAGGTTTTGTGACACACAAACTGTCAAATGGGTTTTGTGACACAGACGCTCATCAATGGGGACTGTGACACACACAATGTCCGTGACGGTTTGTGACACACAAACTGTCCAATGGGTTTTGTGACACACACGCTGTCCAATGCGGTTCGTGACACACACTCTGTCCAGTGGGGTTTGTGACACACATACTGTCCAATAGGTTTTGCGACACACACACACTATCCAATGGGGTTTGTGACACACACACTTTCTAGGGGGGTTTGTGACACACACACGATGTCTAATGGTGTTTGTGACACACACACTATCCAATGGGGTTAGTACTCACACACTTTTCAATGGGGTTTGTGACACCCACACGCTGTCCCATGGGGTTTGTGACACAGACGCTTAACAATTGGGTTTGTTACACACACACTGTCCAATGGTGTTTGTGACACGCATGCTGTCCAATGGATTTTGTGATACACACACTGTCCAATAGTGTTTGTGACACGCACACACTTTCCAATGGTGTTTGTGACACACACACTGTCCAAAGGGGTTTGTCACATACACGCTGTCCAATGGGTATTGTGACACACACACTGTCCAGGAGAGTTTGTGACACACACACTGCCCAATGGGGTTTGAGACACACACGTTCTCCAATGGGTATTGTGACACACACAGTGTCCATGAGGGTTTGTGACACACACACTGTCCAATGGGGTTTGTGACACAGACGCTGTCCAATGGGGATTGTGACGTACACACGCTATCCAATGGGGTTTGTGACACGCACACTTTCCAGTGGGGTTTGTGACACACACACTATCCAATGGGTTTTTTGACAAACACACGCTCTCCCATGGGGTTTGTGACACTCACCCTGCCTAATTGGGTTTGTTACACACCCTGTCCAATGGTGTTTGTGACACGCTGTCAAACGGGTTTTGTGACACACACACTGTCAATGCTGTTAGTGACACACATGCTGTCAAATGGGATTTTTGACACACACACTGTGCAATAAGGATTGTGACACACACACGCTGTCCAATGGTGTTTCTGACATGCATGCTGTCCAATGGGTTTCGTGACACACGCACTCTCAGGGGGGGTGTGTGACCCCCGCTCTGTCCAATGGGGTTTGAGACACACACACTGTCCAATGGGGTTTCTGACACACATGTTGTCCAATGGGGATTGTGACACACACACTGTCCAATGGGGTTTGTGACACACACACTGTGCAATTGGGATTGTGACACACATGCTGTCCAATGGGGATTGTGACACACACAATGACAAATGGGTTTTGTGACACACACGCTGTCCGATGGGAATTGTGACACACACACTGTCCTGGGGGGTTTGTGACACACACATTGTCCAATGAGGTTTTTGACACACACGCTGTCCAATGGGGTTTGTGACACACACGCTGTCCAATAGGGTTTGTGACACAGACACTGTCTAATGGGGTTTGTGACACACACACTGTGCAATGGGGATTGTGACACACACACGCTGTCCAAAGGGGTTTGTGAGACACACGCTGACCAAATGGGTTTCTTACACGCACACTGTTCAATGTGGTTTGTGACACACACGCTGTGCAATGAGGACTGTGAACAAACAAACTGACCATAGGGGTTTGTGACACACACACTGTCCAATTGGGTTTGTGACACACACGCTGTCCAATGGGGTTTGTGACACACTCACTGACCAGTGCGGTTTGTGACACACACACGCTGTCCTATGGTGTTTGTGACACACACACTGCGCAATTGGGATTATGACACAAACACGCTGTCGAATCGGGTTTGTGACACACAAACTGTCCAATGGGGATTGTGACACACACGCTGTCCAATGGGGATTGTGACACACACAATGTCCAGGCCGGTTTGTGACACACACGCTGGCCAATGGCGTTTTTGACACACACACTGTCCAATGGGGTTTCTCACACACACTCTGTCCAATGGGGAGTGTGACACACACACACTGTCCAATAGTTTTTGTGACACACACGCTGTCCAATGGGGTTTGTGACACACAGTCTGTCCCATGCGGTTTGTGACACACACACTGTCCAACTGGGATTGTGACACACACACGGTGTCCACTGGGGTTTGTGACACACAAACTGCCCAAGGGGGTTTGAGTCACACAAGATGTGCAATGGGGTTTGTGACACGCACACTGTCCATTGGTGTTTGTGGCACACACACTGTCCAATGGCGTTCGTGACACACAGAGTGTCCACAGGGGTTTGTGACACACACGCTGTCCAATGGGGATTTTGACAGACACACTGTCCAGTGGGGTTTTTGCCACACACACTGTCACAAATGGCATTCGTGACACAAATACTGTGCACGGGGGTTTGTGACACACACACGCTGTCCAAAGGGGTTTGTTGCAGAGAAAAGTCCCAGCAGAGATCCAGACCCTAGCGGAAGGAAGAAATGCGGCCGACCCAATATGAGTGATAAAGCATACTTCAACTTTATTGATGCACTGAGCTGGTTTTATAAGACTTACAATAATTATGCATACTTGTCATCTATTAATTGGATAGTATACAGTAATTATGCCTACTCGTCTTCTATTAATTGGATAGTATACAATAATTATGCCTACTCGTCTTCTATTGATTGGATAGTATACATAATGAGCTCAACCTTCTTGTGGTTTCTCTGGAATGCAACCTCCTCACCCTGCTAGAGATAATTCCCCAGCTTGTTTATCTAAACGCTCAGCTGAACCAGAGAGCAACCGCTCAGTACTTTTCCACTATGCTACACCAGACTCATGCTAACTAAGGCCTACTCATGCTAACTTAGAACAAAATTCTCCTGATACAATGGATCAATAGAGCCATGCCCCTTCTCTATTAGCCATGTCCCAACAATTCCCCCTTTTCTCTTTGGGCTAATAACACTTCCTTGCGAAAAGTAGCATCAATTATCTTTAAGCATAATTGCCTAATACATGAAAGACAACACATACCAATAAGCAATATAAGCAAAATAAAAGCAATTCCTACCAATAATGGTTTAAAGAATGACAACAGCCATGAAGGAAAACCTAGCGAGGCCCACCACCTAGCGATTGGATCACCATCAACTTGTAACTTCTGCATATGAGCTTGTAATTGCTGCAGCTGACTTTGAATTGATTTACTATGATCAGATAAATTGAAGCAGCACATACCATCAAAGTCCTCGCAACCATGACCTTGTGCCAAAAGCAAAAAATCTATTGCAGCTCTATTTTGAAGTACAGCATGTCGTATAGAGTCTAAATCAGTAGCTAAATCTGATAACACTTTAGAAGTCAAATTCGCTTGCTTCCCAACCCAGCAGGCTAATTTTCTTAAATTATTCGCATTCCACGCAGTCATTGCTCCTGGGACAAAAAAGGAGGCAAATATAGATTCTGTTCAGTTTGGAAGCATCACATTATCATCACAGTCTTTTGTGAACAATTCTCTTTTTACTCTAGTTCTGTTGAATTTGCCAATCATTTGCGATTTACTAGGCGCGAAGATAGTCAATTTGCCAAGATAGCAAGGACCCCCAACTGGTCTCCATGGAACACTTGTCCAAGCTCGATCACCACAAATAAGAAACATTCCTGGTGCTAACTTATTTGCTCCTGTGATATTAACCATATGAACACCTCCACTTTTTGCTGTTAAATTCCACCCATTCAAGGATGGAGTCACATTGGTAAATTGCACCCATTGAGGCGGTTCATTAGACAGATTGTACAAATAACTATATCCCCCAAAAGCTACTGCTCCTGTCCCATTATCTGCTTGATAAGCTGGTCTCACGTTTGAGCAATCAACACAATACGTGACATTTCCTATCTCTGCAGGTCCTAGTGACACTAATAAATCTAATTCTTGACCATTATTCGCAGAAGCATTTAGAGCCTTAAATAAGCAAGCTAATCGACAAGATGCATTATTAAAGGGTAAATGAGTTAAACAAGCATCAGGTTTCCCTATACAATTACAATTGTTCCAAACAGACACATTATACAATCCTGTAAGCATCTCAATAGATTCATTGACCGATAAAGGTATTCCAATCAAGCACGTCTTGAATGGCTCTTGAGCTGAAGCGAGACTCAGACAGAAATTAGGATTGCGCGTCTTATTGGCCCAAGTCAACCAAATGTTCTGTTGCTTCATCAACAAATGCGGGACAGCCGTTGCACCAATGACAGTCAAGATAAACACCATCAGTCCTTTAATGCTGGCCGAGTCCATTTTGCAGGTACCCATCTTGGCCCTGTAGGAGTAAGTACACACATGTATCCTCTGCCAATGTATTGAACTTCCGCAGGCCCTTTCCACTGTCCAGTTTCTGGGTCTCGATAAAACACCTTCATTTGAACAGTTACTTTCTTTGAGAGACCTGAATGCACTTTTACTGGTGGCTCCTCATCTGATCCAAATATACAGAGGTAATTTAAAACAAACAATGTTTTCATAACCCTTTCTTGACTGTCCGTGATACTTTGAAATTTCTGCAAATATTGCTTCAGCGTTTGATTCATTCTCTCTACAATTGCTTGTCCCGTTGGAGAATGTGGAATCCCTGTAACATGTTGTACTCCCCATAATTGACAGAATTTACGCATCTTCTCACTACAATAAGCTGGCCCATTATCCGTTTTAATCTGTGCTGGTACCCCCATTACAGCAAAACACGCCGTCAAGTGACAAATCACATGACTAGCTTTTTCCCCTGCCTGTGGCGTTGCCCATACAAAATGACTATACGTATCAACTGTAATATGTACATATTTGAGCCTACCCATTGAAGGCACATGCGTCACATCCATTTGCCATATCTCATTAGGACCCAAACCCCTAGGATTAACTCCTACACCTAGACCAGAACCATGATGACTACACTGAGGGCAAGTCCGTACAATTCCTTTAGCTTCCTCTACGGTGATCTTAAACTGTGAATGTAATCCTTTCGCGTTCTGATGGAACACACTATGTGATTCTCTAGCCTTGACAAAATCACTAACAGGGGCAGAACATGCTACCAACCTATCTGCTCTAGCATTCCCTTCTCCAAGGCCACAATCCCACATATGACTACGGATATGAATCACTGCATATGGTTTTGTTCTTCCTTGTACTAATGTACGCAACTGTCTAAACAGTTCTCCCAAGCGCAGTTGCTTAACATCCTTAATCTGAGAATCTTCTATCCTGTGTAACACACCCGCAACATACAGCGAATTGGTCACAATATTAATTGTTTCCTCTCTCCATTTCCCCATGGCCCATACAACAGCAGCAAGCTCCAATGTCTGCAAGGAATCTCCCGGAACAGCTTCCAGCAAGTGGTGGTGCCACTCACCACAAGCGATCCAGGTAACTGCAGCTCTTCTGGACCTTTTTCCTGCATCCGTAAACACTGTCTGGGCATCTTCTAGGGGTGATTTACTGCGGAGAGGTTTCTGCATCCATTCATTGTGACCAATAAACCGCACTATTGCCGCCTTTACAGGAGACAAGGATATAGTTGTAGCTGATGAGAATAAACACTCACACAACTCCTCGCTATTCTGAAGGTACCACTCTATTGCTTCTTTTTTCATCGGAACATATATTGTCTGCAACTCTTGCCCTGTGATCTGAATTACACGCTTCCTACCCCTCTTTATTAAATCTGCTAAGGTTTCGACCTTTTGCTGTATCGACTTTCTTGGCTGTAGCTTTGGAAATACCCATTCAAGTATCCCAAATTCCTCCCGCTCCCCCTTTTTCTCTTTATGCTGTGTAAGAGCCCCAATTAAATGACCATTTGTTTGAAAAACAGAAAAATCTACAGGTATTGCAGGGTCACGTCTCCTTGTAAAACCCAATGTTATTAAGTGAGCTAAATTCTGGATCATTTGTTTTTGCTCCTTAGAAAGATTCACCGGAGTGGAGGGATCGGTTCCACGCAACAATGGTCGTAACACCTCTAACTGCGCATTGGTAATACCCACGACAGGCCTCAACCATTGTAAATCCCCCATAAGCTTCTGAGCATCATGAAGTGTCCTAATATCAGTGGTAATATGCGGTTTCTGCGGTCGAATTTGGGAGTCAGTAATTTTCCACCCTAAGTACAACCACGGTTCTTGTCGCTGAATTTTTTCTTTAGCAATTACCAAACCTTCCTTATACAACTGACAATGTAAAAATTGCAATTGTTGCTCAGTAAAGTCTTGTTCTTGTGCAATAAGAATATCATCCATGTAGTGATACACCAACGCTGTAGGCCAGGCATCACGAATAGGACGCAACGCATTGTCCACAAACAATTGACACAATGTCGGACTATTTTTCATTCCTTGGGGTAACACAGTCCACTCAAACCGCTGAGTAGGAGCTTCCCTATTTATCGCTGGCAAAGTGAAGGCAAATCGCTGTGTATCAAGATGGTGCAACGAAATAGTAAAAAAGCAATCCTTCAAATCCACAATTAACAGCTTCCAGTGTTCAGGAAGCATTGCCGGATTCGGAAGACCAGGCTGTAAGGCTCCCATCGGTTGCATTTGTGCATTTACAGCTCTCAAATCATGAAGCAGTCGAAACTTCCCTGATTTTTTCTTAATCACAAAAATAGGCGTATTCCATGGGCTTGTTGACAGTTGCAAATGTCCTTGACCAAATTGTTCTTGTACCAACTGATGTGCCGCTGCAAGACTTTCCATTTTCAACGGCCACTGCTCAATCCATACAGGGTCATCTGAAGTCCATTTAAGAGGGATCGGGAAAGCCCATTTGGCAGTGACCGTCAGTGAAAAGCCCTTTCAGTTGTCAAAATGACTCCTAGCTGATCCAGTATATCTCGACCTATTAGTCCATTTACACCTGCAGGAAGAGTCATTACTGTAACAAATGTATTGGCTTTTCTCCCGTCTATGATGAACAGAATACGTTCAATACTTTGACGTACTGATGAATGACCTCCTACTCCTTCAACGCCCCGTCCATAAGTTTTTTTGGCCAATCCTGAGGCCAGGCGCCCTCATCTACGATGGTCAAATCAGCCCCAGTGTCCAGTAACATTGTAAGTAAAATAAATTGTCCTCTAGATTCCATTCGAACTGACGCAGTTGGTCGCCGATTCATTGACATGGTTAGCATCACAGCAGGTCCTGTCGATTCAAATCCACCACCTCCTCTTTCTGAAGATAATGCTGGCGTCATGTCCCTTGTTAATTGCGGAAGTGGTATCAATTGTGCTATTTGACTACCCTTCGGAATGAAAATCGGAGGAAACAGTGTCTGAACCATAATTTGTACAATTCCTTTGTAATCGGCATCAATAAGTCCAGGGATAACCTTAAGGCCTTTCATACCACTCGACGAACGACCAATTAACAATGCCCCTTGTGATTGTCCATTAATTATTAAAGGTCCTTTAAAGGTAGACGGTATCTTTTGTGGCCGCTGATCGATCAAACTGATATCTACTGAGGTTGCCAAGTCCAATCCGAGGCTCCCGGCTGTTGCAGGTTGGAGCGTACCAGTGGAGCAGATGTCACTGTCATGTGGCGCTCTCTCTGTTGATCCTCTGACGTTTCGATTGCTGGAGCTGCCACTTTTGTCGGAGCGCGGTGGCTCGGCGCGCTCATTCTCCCGTTTCCCGAGAAACATGCTTCAGTATTGTGACTGCTAGATTTACAGTTCTCACACCAAACTCGAGCCGCCCGACAGTCACGGTGAAAGTGACCTTCTCTTCCACATCTGAAACATTAATTACTCCGTCTTCCCTCATTCGGGCGTGGTCGTCTTTCTACTTCCACAGTAGTAGCACGTAACGGGGCTAATGCAGCAAATGCCTGTTGCTGGGCTTGCAGGAGGTCTCTCCCTAGCTTCTCCATAGCCTCTACCATCATGGCTTGTGGCCCTACCGGAACTCTGCTCATTCTGTCTAACATAGCTTCTATGGTAGCGTCTGCAGGTAACGTCACTAAGATACCTCTAGTTGCTGAATTTGCATTCTGCAATGCACACTGTCTTAACAAGGCTGCCCTCATCCAGCCTGGTACATCTGATTGTTCTATTGCTGAAGTAATCCTGTCTATAAATTGTGCAAATGATTCATCCCTTTCTTGCTTAATACTCATGTACGACGGAGATGGCTGTGATGTTTTAACATGCTCAATGGCTTCTCGAGCTGTTCTCATAGCCTCAGCACATTTTTCGGGGCCCATTTCTAATTGAGCTCGAACCTCAAGGAATGGTCCTAACCCCATTAACTGTTCTACCGTTGCATCGCTTAAAGGATCATTAGGATTTCTCGCTTGCTGCACAGAAGCCTCACAAAATCTCTGCCAATGTGCTTGCCACAACAACAACTGTGACTGTGTCATTATCATTCTCATTATTACCTTAATATCCTCCGGACACAATAACGTACTCCCAAACAAATAATTTAAAAGCTGTTTAGTCGGCTCTCCATGCAACCCTGATTCCGAAACTGTAGCTCTCAACTGCGACAATAATTTCCAACTAATCGGATTATACTGCCCATGCAAATCTCCATGTCTATCTCTCTCAAATAGCGCAGGGAACGCAAAAGGTGAATCTGGTCCAAAATCTCCATTTTCTGCAGCATCCTCCATTACCTTTTTCCAATTAACTAGTGCCAGACGCCTGACTGGTCTCTCAGATGTATCGTTCACAACTTTCTCCATCTCTGACTCACTTATACCTTTCTGATCGTTATACTCCTCACAACTTTGTTTCTGCTGCTGCGACTGCCGTACTTGATCTACACTCCAACCAGAACTCAACTCTGCTTTCTTTTTTACACGCACCGATTGCCAGCACGGAGAAACAGGAGCCTTACATGTACTAAATAACAAATCGTCTTGTCCTGAGGGTGGCAGCGTTGGCCCCCCTGAAAACGCAGATATGCCTGTTTCCATCGGCGGAGCGGAAGGCTCCATTTTATCGAGTTTATGTGAAGCTGCCACGGCTAAATTCTTTTCCACTTTATGACGCTTAATATTATTAATTACTTCCCTCCACGGTTTCATCAGTTTCTTAACTATTTTATCCTCGTCTATAACCATATCCCACAACACATCCCCCAATTTCCTCCACTCTCCTTCATCAAACAATAAATCAGGATCCTGAAAACACCCCTTAGTTTTCCCCGTTGCTACTAGACCAGCTAGCTGTTTAACGCAACTATGATCAACCCCTCGCTTTTCTGAAAAGCTTTGTAATAAATCTAGGGCTACTTCTAAATCCATTTCTCCATTATTCATCATTTTAATCCGTTTCTCCATTATTCATCATCTTAATCTATTTCTCTGTTATTCATCACCTTAATCTATTTCTCCGTTATTCATCATTTTAATCTATTTCTCCGTTATTCATCACTATAGCACGGTACCTCTTGCTAAATTAAGAGACCTCTTGCAGCCCTTGTTTCCTGTAGCCCAGCACTGGCGAACTTCAGTCGGTTCAGTCTTCGGAGTCGACACACCGCAGCACAGTGTTCGGTCGCTCTTGCCCGCCGGTCGCTGCTTTCCCGGCGCCTTTTGCTTCTATCCGCCGCTTCAAGTCCCTCTTCGGGCGCCAATTGCAGAGAAAAGTCCCAGCAGAGATCCAGACCCGAGCGGACGGAGGAAGAAATGCGGCTGACCCAATATGAGTGATAAAGCATACTTCAACTTTATTGATGCACTAAGCTGGTTTATATAAGACTTACAATAATTATGCATACTCGTCATCTATTAATTGGATAGTATACAGTAATTATGCCTACTCGTCTTCTATTAATTGGATAGTATACAATAATTATGCCTACTCGTCTTCTATTGATTGGATAGTATACATAATGAGCTCAACCTTCTTGTGGTTTCTCTGGAATGCAACCTCCTCACCCTGCTAGAGATAATTCCCCAGCTTGTTTATCTAAACGCTCAGCTGAACCAGAGAGCAACCGCTCAGTACTTGTCCACTATGCTACACCAGACTCATGCTAACTGAGGCCTACTCATGCTAACTTAGAACAAAATTCTCCTGATACAATGGATCAATAGAGCCATGCCCCTTCTCTATTAGCCATGTCCCAACAGTTTGTGACACACACGCTGACCAATCGGGTTTGTTACATACACACTGTGCAAAGTGGTTTGTGACACACATGCTGTCCAAAGGGGATTGCGAACACACAAACTGACCAGGGGGGTTTGTGACACACACAGTATCCAATGGGGTTTGTGACACACACTCTGTCCAATGGGCTTGTGACACACACGCTGTCCAATAGTGTTTGTGACACACACACACTTTCCAATGGCATTTGTGACACACACACTCTCCAAAGGGGTTTGTCACACACACACTGTCCAATGAGTATTGTGACGCACACACACTGTCCAATGGGGATTGTGACACACACGCTGTCTGGGGGGGTTTGTGACACACACATTGTCCAAAGGGGTTTGTGACACACACGCTATCCTATGGGGTTTGTGACACATACACTGTACAGAGGGCCTTGTGACACACACACTCTGTCCAATGGGCTTGTGATACACACGCTGTCCAATAGTGTTTGTGACACACACACACTTTCCAATGGCGTTTTTGAAACACACACTGTCCAAAGGGGTTTGTCACACACACGCTGTCCAATGGGGATTGTGACACACACACGCTGTCGAATCGGGTTTGTGGCACACAAACTGTCCAATGGGGATTGTGACACACACACTGTCCAATGGGGTTTGTGACACACATGCTGTCCGATGGGAATTGTGACACACACACTGTCCGATGGGAATTGTGACACACACACTGTCTAGGGGGGTTTGTGACACAGACACTGTGTAATGGGGATTGTCACACACACGCTGTCCAATGGGGATTGTGACACACACACGCTGTCGAATCGGGTTTGTGGCACACAAACTGTCCAATGGGGATTGTGACACACACACTGTCCAATGCGGATTGTGACACACACACGCTGTCCAATGGAGTTTGTGACACACACACTGTCCAGTGGGGTTTGAGACACACAAATTGTCTAATGGCGTTGGTAATACACAAACTGTCCAATGGGGTTTGTGACACACATGCTGTCAAATGGTGATTGTGACACACACACTGTCCATAGGGCTTTTTGACACACACGATGTCCAAGTGGTTTGTGAAACACACGCTGTCCAATGGGGTTTGTGACACACAAACTGTCAAGGTGGGTTTGTGACACACACACTGCTCAAAGGGGTTTGTGACACACACGCTGTCCAATGGGGATTGTGACACAAACACACTGCCCAAGGGTGTTTGTGATTCGGATGCTGTCCAATGGGGTTTGTGACACACACTCTGTCCAATGGGGTTTCTGCCACACACACACTGTCCAATGGGGACTGTGACACACAAACGCTGACCAATGGGGTTTGTGACACACAAACTGTCCAATGGGGTTTGTGACACACACACGCTGTCCGATGGTGTCTGTGAACACTCATGGTTTCCAAAGGGTCTTGTGACACACACAGTGTCCATGGGGGATTGTGACACACACAAACTCTGTCCAATGGGGTTGGTGACACACAAACTGTCCACACACGCTGTGCAATGGTTTTTGTGACACACACACAGTGTCTAATGGTGTTTCTGACACTGTTACTTTTCAAAGGGGTTTGTTACAGACAAAATGTCTAGGGGGGTTTGTGACACAGACACTGTGTAATGGGGATTGTCGCACACACACTGTCCAGGGGGGTTTGTGACACACAAACAGTCCAATTGGGTTTGTGACACACACACTGTCTAGGGGGGTCTGTGCCACACACGCTGTCCAATGTGGTTTGTGACACAAAGGCTGTCCATTGGGTTTTTTGACACAGAGACTCATCAGGGGTGTTTGTGACACACACGCTATCCAATGGGAATTGTGACACACACATGGCGTCCAATGGTGTTTGTGACACGGATGCTTTTCAATGCGGTTTGTGACACACACACTGTCCAGGGGGGATTGTGACACAGACACTGTCCAAGGGGGATTGTGACAGACAAGTTGTCCAATTGGGTATGTGACACACACGGTGTCCTGGGGGGTTTGTGACACACACGCTATCGAATATGGTTCGTGACACACAGACTCTCCAGGGGTATTTGTGACACACACAATGTCCAATGGGTATTATGACACACACACTTTGTCCACTTGGGTTTGTGACACACACACTGTCCAATGGGTATTATGACACACACACTCTGTCCAAAGGGGATTGTGACACACACACTGTCCAATAAGGATTGTGACACACACAAATGATGTCCAATGGGGTTGGTGACACAGAAAGTGTCCAATGGGGTTTGTGACATACACGCTGTCCAATGGGGATTATGGCACATACACGATGTCCAATGGTGTTTTTGACACGGATACTGTCCAATGGCGTTTGATACACACACACTGTACAGGGGGGTGTGTGACACAGACACTGTCCAATGGGGTTTGTGACACACACGGTGTCCAACGCGGTTTGTGACACACAGGCTGTCCAGGTGTGTTTGTGACACACACGCTGCCCAATGCGGTTTGTGACACACACAGTGTCCAATGGGTATTATGACACACACACTCTGTCCAAAGGTGTTATTGACACACACACTATTCAATGGGTTTTGTGGCACACACATGCTGTCCAATGGGGTTTGTGACACACAAACTGTCAAGGTGGGTTTGTGACACACACACTGCTCAAAGGGTTTTGTGACGCACACACTGTCCAATGGTGTTTGTGACACACACACACTGTCCAATGGTGTTAGTGAACACACATGCTTTCCTATGGGGCTTGTGACACACACACTGTACAGGGGGCTTTGTGACACACACGATGTCCAATGGGATTTGTGACTGCACACTGTCCAGTGGGGATTGTGACACACACACGCTGTCCAAATGGGATAGTGACACACACATGCTGTCCAATGGTGTTTGTGACACGGATTCTGTCCAATGGGGTTTGTGACACACACACTGTCCAACGGGCTTTGTGAAACACACACTGTACAAGGGGTTAGTGACACACACACTTTCCTTTGGTTTTGTGACACACACACAATATCCAATGCGGTTTGTGACACACACACTGTCTAATGGGGTTTGTGATACACACACGCTTTCCAATGGTGTATGTGACACGCATGCTGTCCAATGCGGTTTGTGACACAAACACGGTGTCTAATGGTGTTTCTGACACAGATACTTTTCAATGGGATTTGTTACAGACACAAAGTCTAGGGGGCGTTTGTGACAAAGACACTGTCCAAGGGGGCTTGTGACAGACAAGTTGTCTAATGGGGTATGTGACAAACACACTGTCCTGGGGTGTTTGTGACACACACGCTGTCCAATGTCGTTCGTGACACACAGAATCTCCAGGTGTATTTGTGACACACAGACTGTCCAATGGGGTTTGTCACACACACACTGTCCAGGTGGGTTTGTGACACAAACGCTGTCCAATGGGGATTGTGACACACACAAATTCTCTCCAATGGGGTTGGTGACACACAAACTGTCCAATGGTGTTTGTGACACACACGGTGATACAATGGGGATTAGGACACACACACGATGTCCAATGGTGTTTGTGACACGGATGCTGTCCAATGGCGTTTGTTACACACACACTGTACAGGGGGATTTGTGACACAGACGCTGTCCAATGGCGATTAGTGACACACACGGTGTCCAACGCGGATTGTGACACACACACTGTCCATGGGGGATTGTGACACACACAAACTCTGTCCAATGGGGTTGGTAATACACAAACTGTCCAATGGGGATTGTGACACACACACTGTGCAATGGGGACTGTGACACACACAGGCTGTCCAAAGGGGTTTGTGAGACACACGCTGACCAAATGGTTTTCTCACACGCACACTGTTCAATGTGGTTTGTGATACACACGCTGTCCAATGGGGTTTGTGACACACACACTGTCCAGGGGGGTTTGTGACACACACGCTGTCCAATGGCGTTCGTGACACAAATACTGTGCACGGGGGTTTGTGACACACACGCTGTCCAATGGGGTTTGTGACACATTCTCTGTCCCATGGGGTTTGTGACACACACACTGTCCAATGGCGATTATGACAGACAGACGCTGTCCAATGGTGTTTGTGACTCACACACTTTCTGATGTGGTTTGTGAAACAAACACTGTTCAATATGGATTGTGACACACTTACGCTGTCCCATGGGGACTGTGACACTCAAACTGTCCAGGGGTGTTTGTGACACACACGGTGTCCAGTGGGGATTGTGACACACACACTATCCAATGGGGTTTGTCACACACATGCTGTCCAGAGGGGTTTGTGACACACACACTGTCCAATGGGGTTTGAGACACACACACTTTCCAATGGGGTTTGTGACACTCACACTGCGCATTTGGGATTATGAAACACACACGCTGTCGAATCGGGCTTGTGACACACAAACTGTGCACTGGGGATTGTGACCCACACTCTATCCAATGGGGATTGTGACACACACACGTTCCAATGGGTTTTGTTACACACACGATATCCAATGGGGATTGTGACACACACAATGTCCAGGACGGTTTGTGACACACACACTGTCCAATGGGGTTTGTCACACACACAATATCCAATGGGGTTTCTCACACACACTCTGTACAATGGACTTTGTAGCACACACAATCTATCCAATGGGGTTTGTGAACACACACGCTGTCCAATCTGGATTGTGGCAAACAGGCTGTACAATGGAGATTGTGACACACTGTCCAGGTGGGTTTATGGTAATCACACTGTCCAATGGGGTTTGTGACACACACTCTGTCCCATGCGGTTTGTGATGCACACACTGTCCAATTGGGATTGTGACACACACACGCTTTCCACGGGGGTTTGTGACACAAACTGCCCAAGGGGGTCTGTGTCACACACGATGTTTGTGAACACACACGCAGTCCAATGGGGATTGTGACACACACACTGTACATGGGTGTTTGTGACACACACACTGTCCAGGGGGGGTTGTGACACACACACTGCGCATTTTCGATTATGACACACACATGCTGTCGAATAGGGCTTGTGATACACAAACTGTCCACTGGGGATTGTGACACACACGCTATCCAATGGGGATTGTGACACACACATTTTCCAATGGGGTTTGTGACACACACGCTGTCCAATGGGCATTGTGACACACACAATGTCCAGGACGGTTTGTGACAAACACACTGTCCAATGTAGTTTGTCACACAAACACTGTCCAATGGGGTTTCTCACACACACTCTGTCCAATGGACTTTGTGACATAAACTCTGTCCAACAGGGTTTGTGAACACACACGCTGTCCAATGGGGATTGTGACAAACAGGCTGTACAATAGGGTTTGTGACACACACAATCTGTCCAATGGGCTTCTGACACACACGCTGTCCACTGGTGATTGTGACAAACACACTGTTCAGGGGGGTTTGTGATACACACACTGTCCAATGGCGTTTGTGAGATACACAGTGTCCACGGGGGTTTGTGACACACACGCTGTCCAATGGGTTTTGTGACAGATACACTGTCCAATGGGTATTGTTACACACACATGCTGTCCAATGGGGTTTGTGACACACACACTTTCCAATGGGAACTGAGAGACTCGCCCTGTCCAATGGGTCGTGTGACACACACGCTGTCCAATGGGGCTTGTGACACACATGAGTCCAGTTGTGTTTGTGAAACACATGCTGTCCAATAGAGTTTGTGACACAAACATGCTATCCAATGGGGTTTGTGACACACACACTTTCTAATGGGCTTTTTGACACAAACACTATCCAATGGGTTTTGTGACATATACACTTTACAGTCGGGTTTGTGACATACACACACTATCCAATGGATTTTGTGACACACACATTTTCCAATGGGGTTTGTGACACACGCACTGTCCAATATGGATTGTGACACACACACGCTCTCCCATGGGGTTTCTGACACACACGCTGACCAATTGGGTTTGTTACATACACACTGTCCAAGGGGATTTGTGACACACATGCTGTCCAATGGGGACTGTGACACACACACTGTCCGGGGGGGTTTGTGACACACACGCTATCCAATGGGGATTGTGACACACACACTGTCCGGGGGGGTTTGTGACACACACGCTATCCAATGGGGATTGTGACACACACGCTGTCCAATAGGGTTTGTGACACACACACTGTCCAATGAGGTTTGTGACACACACACTGTGTAATGGGGATTGTGACACAAACACGCTGTCCAAAGGGGGTTGTGACACACACGCTGACCAATTGGGTTTGTTACACAGATATTGTCCAATGGTTATTGTGACACACACACTGTCCAATGGCGTTCATGACAGTCACAGTGTCCACGGGGGTTTGTGACACAGACACTGTCCAGTGGCGATTGTGACACACACACTGTCCAGGGGGGTTTGTGACATACACACTGTCCAATGGCGTTCGTGGCACAAATAGTGTTCACGGGAGTTTGTGACACACACGCTGTCCAATGGGGTTTGTGACACACACACTGTCCAATGGGGTTTGTGACACACACTCTGTCCAATGGGGTTTGTGCCACACACCTTGTCCAATGGGGTTTGTGACACACACACTGTCCGGGGGCGTTTGTGACAGACACACTGTGCAATGGGATTTGTGATACACACACTGTCCAAAGGGTATTGTTACACACACACTCTGTCCAATGGGGTTTGTGACACACACACTGTCGGGTGGGGTTTGTGACACACACGCTGTCCAATAGGGTTTGTGACACAAACACTGTCCAATGAGTTTTGTGACACACACATTGTGTAATGAGGATTGTGACACACAAAAGCTGTCCAAAGGGGTTTGTGACACACACGCTGTCCAATGGGGATTGTGAACACACAAACTGACCAGGGGGGTTTGTGAAACACACACTGTCCAATTGGGTTTGCGACACACATGCTGTCCAAAGGGGTATGTGACACACACACTGATAAGGGGGGTTTGTGACACATACACGCTGTCCTATGGGTTTTGTGTCACACACACTCTCCAATGGTGTTTCTGACACACACGTTGTCAAATGGGGTTTGTGACACACACACTGACCATTGGGGTTTGTACCACACACATCGCTGTCAAATGGGGTTTGTGACACACACACTGTCCATAGGAGTTTGTGACACAGACGCTGTCCAATGGGGTTTGTGACACACACACTGTCCAATGGGTTTTGTGAAACACACTCTGTCCATTGTGGTTCGTGACACACAGACTCTCCAGCGGTATTTGTTACACACACACTGTCCAATGGGTATTATGACACACACACTCCGTCCACTTGGGTTTGTGACACACACGCTGTCCGATGGGTTTTATGACACACACACTCTGTCCAATGGGTTTTGTGACACACACACAAACTGTCCAATGGGGTTTGTGACACACACGCTCTCCAATGGGGATTATGACACACACACGATGTCCAATGTTATTTGTGACACGGATGATGTCCAATGGCATTTGTTACACACACACTGTATAGGGGGGTTTGTGACACAGACACTGTCCAATGGCGATTGTGACACACATGGTGTCCAACGTGGTTTGTGACACACAGACTGTCTACGTGTGTTTGTGACACATACGCTGTCCAATGCGGTTTGTGACACACACGCTGACCAGGTGAGTTTGTGACACAAACGCTGTCCAGTGGGGTTTGTGACACACACACAGTCCAGGTGGGTTTGTGACACACACTATGTCCAATGGGGTTTGTGACACAGAGACTCTCCATGGGTGTTTGCGACGCACACGCTGTCCAGAGGGGTTTGTGACACACACACTGTCTAAAAGGGTTTGTGATACACACACGCTTTCCAATAGTGTATGTGACACGCATGCTGTCCAATGGTGTTTGTGACACACACACTGTCCGATACGGTTTATGACACACATACGCAATCCAATGGGGTTTGCGACAGACACACTGTTCAATGGGGTTTGTGACATACACACGCTGTCCAATGGGGTTTGTGACATATATACTTTCCAATGGGGTTTCAGACACACACACGCTGTACAATGTTGTTTGTGACACACACGCTGTCCAATGGGGTTTGTGACACACAAACTGTCAAGGTGGGTTTGTGACACAAACACTGCTCAAAGGGGTTTGTGACACACACGCTGTCCAATGGTGTTTGTGACACGCAGTCTGTCCAATGGTGTTTTTGACACAGATGCTGTCCAATGGGGATAGTGACACACACATGCTGCCCAATGGGGTTTGTGACACACACACACTGTCTGATGGTGTTTGTGACGCGGATGCTTTTCAATGGGATTTGTTACACACACACTATCCGGGGGGGGTTGTGACACAGACAATGTCCAAGGGGGATTTTGACAGACACGTTGTCCAATGGGGTATGCGACACACACACTGTCCTGCGGGTTTGTGACACACACTCTGTCCAGAGGGGTTTGTGACACACACACTGTCCAATGGGTATTATGACACACACACTCCGTCCACTTGGGTTTGTGACACACACTCTCTGTCCAATGGGTTTTGTGACACAAACATTATCCAATGGGTTTTGTGACCCAGACGCTGTCCAATGGGGACAGTGACACACACACGCTGTCCAATGCTGTTGGTGACACACATGCTGTCTAAGGGTGTTTGTGACACACATACTGTCCAAAGGTGTTTGTGACACACACGCTGTCCAATGTGGTTTGTGAAACACACGCTGTCCAAAGGGGTTTGTGACACACAAAAAGTCAAGGTGGGTATGGGACACACACAGTGTTCAAAGGGGTTTGTAACACACATGATGTCCAATGGTGTTTGTGACAGGCATGCTGTCCAATGGTGTTTGTGACACGGATGCTTTTCAATGGGGTTTGTTACACACACGCTGTCCAGGGGGCTTTGTGACACAGACACTGTCCAAGGGGGATTGTGACAGACACGTTTTCCAATGGGGTATGTGACACACACACTGTCCTGGGGGGTTTGTGACACACACACTGTCCAATGGGTATTATGACACACACACTCTGTCCAATGGGGTTTGTGACACAAACACTGTTCAATGGGTTTTGTGACAAACACACGCTGTCCAATGGGGATTGTGAACACACTCACTGTCCAATGGGGATTGTGACACACACACTGTACAGGGGGTTTGTGACACACCTTCTGTCTATTGTGATTTTGTGACCCAGACGCTGTGTAATGGGGACAGTGACACACACATGCTGTCCAATGGTGTCTGTGACACGCATGCTGTCCAACGGTGTTTGTGACACACACACTGTCCAGAGGGGCTTGTGACACACACGCTCTCCAGTGTGGTTTGTGAAACACATGCTGTCCAAAGGGGTTTGTGACACACAAACTGTCAAGGTGGTCATGGGACACACACACTGTTCAATGAGGTTTGTGACACACACGCTCTCCAATGGGGATTGTGACACACACACGGTGTCCAATGGTGTTTGTGACACGGTTTCTGTCCAATGGGGTTTGTGGCACACACGCTGTCCAATGGTGTTTGTGACTCGGATGCTGTCCAATGGGGTTTGTGACACACAGGATGTCCAATGGGGTTTGTGACACACACACGCTGTCCGATGGTGTTTGTGACACGCATGGTTTCCAAGGGGTCTTGTGACACAGACACTGTCCAGGGGGCTTTGTGACACACACGCTGTCCGATAGGATTTGTGACACACACGCTGTCCAATGTGGATTATGACACACACACGCTGTCCAATGGTGTTTCTGACTCAGATACCTTTCAATGGGGTTTGTTACAGGCACAATGTCTAGGGGGGTTTGTGACACTGACACTGTCCAATGGGGATTGTCATACACACACTGTCCAGGGGGTTTTGTGACACACACGCTGTCCAATGTGATTTGTGACACACACGCTGTCCAATAGGGATTGTGACATACACACGCTGTCCAACGGGGTTCGTGACACACACACTGTCCAGTGAGGTTTGTGGTACACACTCTGTTCAATGGGGTTAGTGACACACACACTTTCCTTTGGTTTTGTGACACACACAATACCAATGGGGTTTGTGACACACACACTGTCTAATGGGGTTTGTGATACACACACGCTTTCCAATGGTGTATGTGACATGCATTCTTTCCAAAGTGGTTTGTGACACACACACTGTCCATGGGGGATTGTGACACACACAAACTCTGTCCAGTGGGGTTGGTGATAAACAAACTGTCCAATGGGGTTTGTGATACAGACGCTGTCCAATGGGGATTGTGACACACACACGCTGTCCAATGGTGTTTGTGACACGGATGCTTTTCAATGGGATTTGTTACAGACACACTGTCCAGGGGGGTGTGTGACACAGACACTGTCCAAGGGGGATTGTGACAGACACGTTGTCCAATGGGGTATGTGACAAACACTGTCCTGGGGGTTTGTGACACACACTCTGTCCAGAGGGGTTTGTGACACACACACTGTCCAATGGGTATTATGACACACACACTCCGTCCACTTGGGTTTGTGACACACACTCTCTGTCCAATGGGTTTTGTGACACAAACATTATCCAATGGGTTTTGTGACCCAGACGCTGTCCAATGGGGACAGTGACACACACACGCTGTCCAATGCTGTTGGTGACACACATGCTGTCTAAGGGTGTTTGTGACACACATACTGTCCAAAGGTGTTTGTGACACACACGCTGTCCAATGTGGTTTGTGAAACACACGCTGTCCAAAGGGGTTTGTGACACACAAAAAGTCAAGGTGGGTATGGGACACACACAGTGTTCAAAGGGGTTTGTAACACACATGATGTCCAATGGTGTTTGTGACAGGCATGCTGTCCAATGGTGTTTGTGACACGGATGCTTTTCAATGGGGTTTGTTACACACACGCTGTCCAGGGGGCTTTGTGACACAGACACTGTCCAAGGGGGATTGTGACAGACACGTTTTCCAATGGGGTATGTGACACACACACTGTCCTGGGGGGTTTGTGACACACACACTGTCCAATGGGTATTATGACACACACACTCTGTCCAATGGGGTTTGTGACACAAACACTGTTCAATGGGTTTTGTGACAAACACACGCTGTCCAATGGGGATTGTGAACACACTCACTGTCCAATGGGGATTGTGACACACACACTGTACAGGGGGTTTGTGACACACCTTCTGTCTATTGTGATTTTGTGACCCAGACGCTGTGTAATGGGGACAGTGACACACACATGCTGTCCAATGGTGTCTGTGACACGCATGCTGTCCAACGGTGTTTGTGACACACACACTGTCCAGAGGGGCTTGTGACACACACGCTCTCCAGTGTGGTTTGTGAAACACATGCTGTCCAAAGGGGTTTGTGACACACAAACTGTCAAGGTGGTCATGGGACACACACACTGTTCAATGAGGTTTGTGACACACACGCTCTCCAATGGGGATTGTGACACACACACGGTGTCCAATGGTGTTTGTGACACGGTTTCTGTCCAATGGGGTTTGTGGCACACACGCTGTCCAATGGTGTTTGTGACTCGGATGCTGTCCAATGGGGTTTGTGACACACAGGATGTCCAATGGGGTTTGTGACACACACACGCTGTCCGATGGTGTTTGTGACACGCATGGTTTCCAAGGGGTCTTGTGACACAGACACTGTCCAGGGGGCTTTGTGACACACACGCTGTCCGATAGGATTTGTGACACACACGCTGTCCAATGTGGATTATGACACACACACGCTGTCCAATGGTGTTTCTGACTCAGATACCTTTCAATGGGGTTTGTTACAGGCACAATGTCTAGGGGGGTTTGTGACACTGACACTGTCCAATGGGGATTGTCATACACACACTGTCCAGGGGGTTTTGTGACACACACGCTGTCCAATGTGATTTGTGACACACACGCTGTCCAATAGGGATTGTGACATACACACGCTGTCCAACGGGGTTCGTGACACACACACTGTCCAGTGAGGTTTGTGGTACACACTCTGTTCAATGGGGTTAGTGACACACACACTTTCCTTTGGTTTTGTGACACACACAATACCAATGGGGTTTGTGACACACACACTGTCTAATGGGGTTTGTGATACACACACGCTTTCCAATGGTGTATGTGACATGCATTCTTTCCAAAGTGGTTTGTGACACACACACTGTCCATGGGGGATTGTGACACACACAAACTCTGTCCAGTGGGGTTGGTGATAAACAAACTGTCCAATGGGGTTTGTGATACAGACGCTGTCCAATGGGGATTGTGACACACACACGCTGTCCAATGGTGTTTGTGACACGGATGCTTTTCAATGGGATTTGTTACAGACACACTGTCCAGGGGGGTGTGTGACACAGACACTGTCCAAGGGGGATTGTGACAGACACGTTGTCCAATGGGGTATGTGACAAACACTGTCCTGGGGGGTTTGTGACACACACGCTGTCCAGAGGGGTTTGTGAAACACACACTGTGCAGGGGGTTTTGTGACACACACACTGTCTAGGGGGGTCTGTGACACACATTCTGTCCAATGTGGTTTGTGACACACACACTGTGACCAATGGGTATTTTGACACACACACTCTGTCCAATGGGGTTTGTGACACACACACTGTCCAATGGGTATTATGACACACACATACTGTCCAATGGGGTTTGTGGCACACACACTGTCCAATGGGTATTATGACACACACACGCTGTCCAATGGGGATTGTGACACGCACACGCTGTCCAATGGGTTTTTTGACACAAACATTATCCAATGGGGTTTGTGAGACACACGCTGTCCAAAGGGTTTTGTGACACACAAAATGTCAAGGTGGGTTTCTGACACACACACTGTTCAAAGGGGTTTGTAACATACACGATGTCCAATGGGGTTTGTCAAACGCATGCTGTGCAATGGTGTTTGTGACACGGATGCTTTTCAATGCGCTTTGTTACACACACACTGTCCAGGGGGCTTTGTGACACAGACAGTCTCCAAGGGGGATTGTGACACACATATTCTGTGTTACGGGGTTTGTGACACAAACACTGTTCAATGGGTTTTGTGACAAACACAAGCTGTCCAATGGGGATTATGAACACACTCACTGTCCAATGGGGATTGTGACACACACACTGTACAGGGGGTTTGTGACACAGTCTCTGTCCGCTGTGGTTTTGTGACGCAGACGGTGTCCAATGGGGACAATGACACACACACGCTGTCCAATGGTGTTTGAGACACGTATGCTGTCCAATGGTGTTTGTGACACACACACTGTCCAGAGGGTTTTTGTGACACACACACTGTCCAATGGGTATTATGACACACACACTGTTCAATGGGGTTCGTGACACACAGAATCTCCAGGGGTATTTGTGACACACACACTGTCCAATGGGTATTATGACACACACACTCTGTCCACTTGGGTTTGTGACACACACACTGTCCAATGGGTATTATGACACACACACTCTGTCCAATGGAGTTTGTGACACACACACTGTCCAGGTAGGTTTGTGACACACACGCTGTCCAATGGGGATTGTGACACACACAAATTCTGTCCAAAGGGTTTTGTGACACAAACACTATCCAATGGGGTTTGTGACCCAGACGCTCTCCAATGGGGACAGTGACACACACACGCTGTCCAATGGTGTTTGTGACACACACAATGTCCAAAGGAGTTTGTAACACACACGCTGTCCAATGTGGTTTGTGAAACACACGCTGTCCAAAGGGTTTTGTGACACACAAAATGTCAAGGTGGGTTTGTGACACACACACTGTTGAAAGGGGTTTGTAACACACACGATGTCCAATGGTGTTTGTGACACGCATGCTGTCCAATGGTGTTTGTGACACGGATGCTTTTCAATGGGGTTTGTTACACACACGCTGTCCAGGGGGCTTTGTGACACACACACACTGTCCAACTGGGATTGTGACGAACACACTGTCCAATGGGGTTCGTGGCACACACACTGTCCAATGGGGTGTGTGACACACAGGCTGTCCAATGGGGTTTGTGACACACACACGCTGTCCGATGGTGTTTGTGACACGCATGGTTTCCAATGGGTCTTGTGACACAGACACTGTCCACGGGGCCTTGTGACACACACGCTGTCCAATGGGATTTGTGACACACACGCTCTCCAGTGTGGTTTGTGAAACACACGCTGTCCAAAGGGGCTTGTGACACACACGCTGTCCAATGTTGTTTGTGACACACACGCTGTCAAATGGGGTTTGTGACACACACACTGTCCATGGGGGATTGTGACACACACAAACTCTGTCCAGTGGGGTTGGTGATACACATACTGTCCAATGGGGTTTGTGACACACACACTGTCCAATGGGGATTGTGACACGCACACGGTGTCTAATGGTGTTTCTGACACAGATACTTTTCAATGGGGTTTGTTACAGACAAAATGTCTAGGGGGGTTTGTGACACAGACACTGTCCAATGGGGATTGTGACACACACACTGTCCAGGGGGGTTTGTGACACACACACTGCCCAATGGGGTTTGTGACACACACACTGTCTAGGGGGGTCTGTGACACACACGCTGTCCAATGGGGTTAGTGACACACAGGCTGTCCAATGGGGTTTGTGACATAGAGACTCTTCAGGGGGGTTTTTGACACACACGCTTTCCAATGGGGATTGTGACACATACGGTGTCCAATGGTGTTTGTGACACGGATGCTTTTCAATGGGATTTGTTACACTCACACTGTCCAGGGGGGTTTTTGACACACACACTGTCCAGGGGGTTTTGTGACACACACACTGTCCAAAGGGGTATGTGACACACACACTGTCTAGGGGAGTCTGTGACACACATGCTGTCCAATGTGGTTCGTGACACACACACTGTGTCCAATGTGTATTGTGACACACACACTCTGTCCAATGGGGTTTGTGACCCACACACGGTTCAATGGTTTTTGTGACACACACACGCTGTCCAATGGGGATTGTGACACACATACTGTCCAATGGGGATTGTGACACACACACGCTGTCCAGTGGGTTTTGTGACACAAACATTATCCAATGGGGTTTGTGAAACACACGCTGTCCAAAGGGGTTTGTGACACACACACTGTTCAAAGGGGTTTGTAACATACATGATGTCCAATGGTGTTTGTCAAACGCATGCTGTGCAATGGTGTTTGTGACACGGATGCTTTTCAATGCGGTTTGTTACACACACACTGTCCAGGGAGCTTTGTGACACAGACACTGTCCAAGGGGGATTGTGACACACACACTCTGTGTAATGGGTTTTGTGACACAAACCCTGTTCAATGGGTTTTGTGACACACACACGCTGTCCAATGGGGATTGTGAACACACACACTGTCCAATGGGGATTGTGACACACACACTGTACAGGGAGTTTGTGACACAGTGTCTGTCCATTGTGGTTTTGTGACCCAGACACTGTCCAATGGGGACAGTGACACACACACGCTGTCCAATGGTGTCTGTGACACGCATGCTGTCCAATGGTGTTTGTGACACACACACTGTCCAGAGGGGTTTTGTGACACACACACGCTCTTCAATGGGGTTTGTGACATGCACACGCAATCCAATGGGGTTTGTGACATATACACTTTCCAATGGGGTGTCTGACACACACACGCTGTCCAATGTTGTTTGCGACACACACGCTGTCAAATGGGTTTTGTGACACACACACAGTGTCCAATGGGGATTGTGACGCACACACGCTGTCCAATGGGATTTGTGACACACACACTGTCCAATGGGGTTTGTGACACACACACAGTCCAGGTGAGTTTGTGACACACACTCTGTCCAATGGGGTTTGTGACACAGAGACTCTCCAGGGGTATTTGTGACACACATGCTGTCCAGAGGGGTTTGTGACACACACACTGCCCAATGGGTATTATGACACACACACTCCGTCCACTTGGGTTTGTGACACACACACTGTCCAATGGGTATTATGACACACACACTCTGTCCAATGGCGTTTGTGACACACACACTGTACAGGGGGTTTGTGACACACCTTCTGTCCATTGTGGTTTTGTGACCCAGAAGCTGTTCAATGGGGACAGTGACACACACACGCTGTCCAATGGGTTTTGTGAAATGCATGCTGTCCAACGGTGTTTGTGACAGACACACTGTCCAGAGGGGTTTGTGACACACACGCTGTCCAGTGTGGTTTGTGAAACTCACGCTGATCAAAGGGGTTTGTGACACACACACTGTTCAAAGGGGTTTGTAACATACATGATGTCCAATGGTGTTTGTCAAACGCATGCTGTGCAATGGTGTTTGTGACACGGATGCTTTTCAATGCGGTTTGTTACACACACACTGTCCAGGGAGCTTTGTGACACAGACACTGTCCAAGGGGGATTGTGACACACACACTCTGTGTAATGGGTTTTGTGACACAAACCCTGTTCAATGGGTTTTGTGACACACACACGCTGTCCAATGGGGATTGTGAACACACACACTGTCCAATGGGGATTGTGACACACACACTGTACAGGGAGTTTGTGACACAGTGTCTGTCCATTGTGGTTTTGTGACCCAGACACTGTCCAATGGGGACAGTGACACACACACGCTGTCCAATGGTGTCTGTGACACGCATGCTGTCCAATGGTGTTTGTGACACACACACTGTCCAGAGGGGTTTTGTGACACACACACGCTCTTCAATGGGGTTTGTGACATGCACACGCAATCCAATGGGGTTTGTGACATATACACTTTCCAATGGGGTGTCTGACACACACACGCTGTCCAATGTTGTTTGCGACACACACGCTGTCAAATGGGTTTTGTGACACACACACAGTGTCCAATGGGGATTGTGACGCACACACGCTGTCCAATGGGATTTGTGACACACACACTGTCCAATGGGGTTTGTGACACACACACAGTCCAGGTGAGTTTGTGACACACACTCTGTCCAATGGGGTTTGTGACACAGAGACTCTCCAGGGGTATTTGTGACACACATGCTGTCCAGAGGGGTTTGTGACACACACACTGCCCAATGGGTATTATGACACACACACTCCGTCCACTTGGGTTTGTGACACACACACTGTCCAATGGGTATTATGACACACACACTCTGTCCAATGGCGTTTGTGACACACACACTGTACAGGGGGTTTGTGACACACCTTCTGTCCATTGTGGTTTTGTGACCCAGAAGCTGTTCAATGGGGACAGTGACACACACACGCTGTCCAATGGGTTTTGTGAAATGCATGCTGTCCAACGGTGTTTGTGACAGACACACTGTCCAGAGGGGTTTGTGACACACACGCTGTCCAGTGTGGTTTGTGAAACTCACGCTGTCCAAAGGGGTTTGTGACACATAAACTGTCAAAGTGGGTTTGTGACACACACACTGTTCAAAGGGGTTTGTGAAACACACGCTGTCCAATGGGGATTGTGAGACACACACTTTCCAATGGGGTGTCTGACACACACACACTGTCCGATGTTGTTTGTGACACACACGCTGTCAAATGTGTTTTGTGACACAAACATCGTCCAGTGGGGTTTGTGACACACAGGCTGTCCAATGGGTTTTGTGACATAGAGATTCTTCAGGGGTGTTTGTGACACACACGCTGTCCAATGGGGATTGTGACACACACACGCTGTCCAAAGGGGTTTGTGACACGGATGCTTTTCAATGGGGTTTGTTACACACACACTCTCCAGGGGGTTTTGTGACACAGACACTGTCCAAAGGGGATTGTGACAGACACGTTGTCCAATGGGGTATGTGACACACACACTGTCCTGGGGGGTTTGTGACACACACACTGTCCAATGTGGTTCGTGACACAGAGACTCTCCAGGGGTGTTTGTGATACACACACGCTGTGCAATGGGTTTTGTGACACACACGCTGTCCAATGGGGTTTGTCACACACACTAAGTCCCATGGGGATTGTGAGACACACACAGCGTCCAATGGGGTTTGTGAGACACGTTCTGTCCAATGGGGTTTGTGTCACACACACGGTTTCCAAATGGGATTGTGACACACACACGCTGTCCGATGGTGTTTGTGACACGGATTCTGTCCAACGGGGTTCGTGACACACACACTGTCCAGTGAGGTTTGTGACACACACGCTTTCCAATGGGGTTAGTGACACACACACTTTCCAATGGGTTTTGTGACACACGCACAATATCCAATGGGGTTTGTGACACACACACTTTCCAGTGGGGTTTGTGATACACACTCTGTCTAATGGGTTTTGTGACACGCACACTGTCTAATGGGGTTTGTGACACACACACTTTTTCAATGGGGTTTCTGACACACACACGCTGTCCGATGGTGTTTGTGACACGGATTCTGTGACACGGAGCATGACCACTTTGCAGAGCTCCACTGGGCCCTTTTGGCTCGGTTCCTACCTGCTCAAGCACCAGGAAGATGGCCTCTCCTGCCCTGCAGCTGGGGGGAGGAAGTCTTTTTTTCCCCCCATGTGGGACACCAAGCGTCTCTGGGGGTGTTTTGCCTTCCTCTGCAGCATTGAGCATGGCCTGCTTGCCACGGCTTCTTTGGGCCATTTGGGCTGGGTGCCTGCTGCTCCACGAGGTGGCCCTAAACTTAGCTAGAACAGCCTACCTAAACCAGCATAGAACAACTCACCTAAAGCAACCTTCAACAACTGGAAACAACCAACCTTGAAGAAGCTAAAGCAATCTACCTTCCAAATCTTCAAAGAACCGGACCTGAACAACCAAACAAGAACCTGAAACAACCTATACCATATGACCTGAAACAAGGTAAATCAAGGTGAAGCAAGCAACCTAAAGCAAAACCAAACTAGCAGCCTTCCATGATGTGAAAGAAGCAAGCTGAAACAACATGAAAGCTCTGCCAAACAGACAGCCTCCAAAGACACAAGCAGCCTGATAGAGCATAACACCTGTGAAAGAACACGCCACAAAAAACCCAAGCAACCTAAAGCAAGAAAAGGAGTGGAAAGGTAAGGAGAGGGGAGGGGAGGGGAGGGGAGGGGAGGGGAGGGGAGGGGAGGGGAGGGAAGGGAAGGGAAGGGAAGGGAAGGGAAGGGAAGGGAAGGGAAGGGAAGGGAAGGGAAGGGAAGGGAAGGGAAGGGAAGGGAAGGGAAGGGAAGGGAAGGGAAGGGAAGGGAAGGGAAGGGAAGGGAAGGGAAGGGAAGGGAAGGGAAGGGAAGGGAAGGGAAGGGAAGGGAAGGGAAGGGAAGGGAAGGGAAGGGAAGGGAAGGGAAGGGAAGGGAAGGGAAGGGAAGGGAAGGGAAGGGAAGGGAAGGGAAGGGAAGGGAAGGGAAGGGAAGGGAAGGGAAGGGAAGGGAAGGGAAGGGAAGGGAAGGGAAGGGAAGGGAAGGGAAGGGAAGGGAAGAAGGAGAGTGAGAGAAGAGGAATGAAGAGAAGAAAGAAGAGACATGCGCCCAGATGAGGGATTAGTGAGAGAGGCCCAAGCAAAAAACCCAGCTACTTGAGACACTTAGACTAAGCCTAAAATATGAAGATCTCTCCATAAGGATAGTTATTATACTGTACTTCCACAATCTGCTTGGCAGTACAAAAAAATAAGCTGCAAATCTATTTAGGCTGAGTCATGATGCTTTGGTGCAGGGATCATGCATATCATGGGAGTATTTCACTATTTCTGCTCTGGTTTTCGGTGTATTACACCAAAACACCCACCTGATGACATCATTTCAGGAGCAACGGCAGCAATTTGTAGAATTCAGTTTTTTTGGGGAACTGAGAAATTGCTGAGCTGACACCAAGTACGGCAGGGTCCCTGCCACCTGCAGAGTCACTGCATGCTCGCCATGGTGGTGGGCATTGTGAGAAAGGTTCTATGTCAGCTGGGTGTGGCAGATGAGCACCCCAAGGGAGGGGTAGCTTATCAGCCCCGGGCCTCTCACTGACTGCTGTCCCTGCTGTCACCAGCCAGGCCTCTGAAAACTGGTCAAACCATGCCCAGACTTGGGGCCAAAGTGGCCCAAAGTCTCCAACAGACAAGTCGGGAAGAAAGATATTGGACAGAGGGAGAAAGCGAAGGGAGCAGGAGAAAGGGAAGGAAGAATAAACAGTAGTGTTGGGCTGCAGGAGTGAGAGGGAGGAATTGAAAGAAAAGAGGCAGGAAGCAGGAGAGTGAGAGAAAAGGCAAGAAGAGAGGAAAGAAGAGACATGCAGGCAGACGAGGGGTTAGTGAGAAACGATGGGACAGAGAAAACATTGAGAAGGAAATAAAGCAAGGCAAGGACTGGCAAGGCAAGGCAATGCAAGGGTAGATTGCAGGAAATTTTTTTGCTTTATAGTTTCTAGCACATTCGTCTTCAGACGAGATGGAAAGCCATAAGACCGTATCGATGAAGGCAAGCAAAAACTCCAGCTACTTGAGACACTTAGACTAAGCTTAAAATACAAAAATATCTCCACAATAATATTTTTTATACTGTACTTCCACAGTCTGCTGGCAGTACAAAAAAATAAGCTGCAGATCTCCTTAGGATGAGTCATGGTGCTTTGGTGCAGGGATCACGCATATCATGGGAATATTTCACCATTTTTGCTCTAGTTTTCAGTGTTTTACACCAAAACACCCACCTGATGACATCCTTTCAGGAGCAAAGGGAGCAATTTGCAGAATTCAGCTTTTTTGGGGAAGTGAGAAATTGCTGAGCTGACACCAAGTACGGCAGTGTCCCTGCCACCTGCAGAGTCACCGCATCCTCACCACGGTAGCGGACATTGTGACAAAGGTTCTATGTCAGCTGGGTGTGGCAGGCGAGCGCCCCCTAGGGGAGGGGGAGCCTGTCAGCCCCGGGCCTGTCACTGCCTGCTGTCCCTACTGTCACCAGCCAGGCCTCTGAACACTGGTCAAACCATGCCCAGACTTGGGGCCAAAGTGGCCCAAAGTCTCCAACAGACAAGTCGGGAAGAAACATATGGGACAGATGGAGAAAGCAAAAGGAGCAGGAGAAATGGAATGAAGAATAAACAGTAGTGTTGGGCTGCAGGATTGAGATGGAGGAATTGAAAGAAAAGAGGCAGGAAGAAGGAGAGTGAAGAAAGGGAAAGAAGAGACATGCAGCCAGACGAGGGGTTAGTGAGAGAGGATGGGACAGAGAACAGGATGAGAAGGAAATAAGGCAAGGCAAGGACAGGCAAGGACAGGCAAGGCAAGGCTAGGGTGCAGGACATTTTTTTGCTTTATAGTTTCTAGCACATTCGTCTTCAGACGAGGAGGAAAGCCATAAGACCTTATGGATTAGGCCCAAGCAAAAACCCCAGCTACTTGAGACACCTAGACTAAGCCTAAAATACGAAGATCTCTCCATAAGGATGGTTTTTATACTGTACTTCCACAATCTGTTGGCAGTACAAAAAAATAAGCTGCAGATCTCCTTAGGCTGAGGCAGGGTGGTTTGATGCAGGGATCATGCATATCATGGGAATATTTCACCATTTCTGCTCTGTTTTCAAGTGTATTATAGCGAAACACCCATCTGATGACATCATTTCAAGAGCAAAGGCAGCAATTTGCAGAATTCAGCTTTTTGGGGAAGTGAGAAATTGCTGAGCTGACACCAAGCCCTGCAGTGTCCCTGTCACCTGCAGAGTCACCGCATCCTCGCCACGGTGGCGGGCATTGTGACAAAGTTTCTATGTCAGCTGGGTGTGGCAGGAGAGCGCCCCCTAGGGGAGTGGGAGCCTGTCAGCCCCAGGCCTCTCACTGCCTGCTGTCCCTCCTGTCACCAGCCAGGCCACTGAAAACTGGTCAAACCATGCCCAGACTTGGGGCCAAAGTGGCCCGAAGTCTCCAACAGACAAGTTGGGAAGAAAGATATGGGACAGAGGGAGAAAGTGAAGGGAGCAGGAGAAAGGGAAGGAAGAATAAACAGTAGTGTTGGGCTGCAGGAGTGAGATGGAGGAACTGAAAGAAAAGAGACAGGAAGAAGGAGAGTGAAAGAAAATGCAAGAAGAGAGGAAAGAAGAGACATGCAGCCAGACGAGGGGTTAGTGAGAGAGGATGGGACAGAAAACAGGATGAGAAGGAAATAAAGCGAGGCAGGGACAGGCAAGGCAAGGCAAGGCAAGAGTAGGCTGCAGGACAGTTTTTTGCTTTGTTGTTTCTAGCACATTCGTCTTCAGATGAGGAGGAACGCCATAAGACCGTATCGATTAAGCCAAGCAAAAACTCCAGCTACTTGAGACACTTAGACTAAGCCTAAAATACAAAGATATATCCACAATAATGGTTTTTATGCTGTACTTCTACAGTCTGCTTGCAGTGTAAGAAAATAAGCTGCAGATCTCCTTAGGCTGAGTCATGGTGCTTTGGTGCAGGGATCACGCATATCATGGGAATATTTCACCATTTTTGCTCTAGTTTTCAGTGTTTTACACCAAAACACCCACCTGATGACATCCTTTCAGGAGCAAAGGCAGCAATTTGCAGAATTCAGCTTTTTTGGGGAACTGAGAAATTGCTGAGCTGACACCAAGTATGGCAGTGTCCCTGTCACCTGCAGAATCACTGCATCCTCGCCACGGTGGCGGGCATTGTGAGAAAGGTTCTATGTCAGCTGGGTGTGGCAGCTGAGCACCCCCTAGGGAGGGGTAGCCTGTCAGCCCCGGGTCTGTCACTGCCTTCTGTCCCTGCTGTCACCAGCCAGGCCTCTGAAAACTGGTCAAACCATGCCCAGTCTTGGGGCCAAAGTGGCCCAAAGTCTCCAACAGACAAGTCGGGAAGAAATATATGGGACAGAGGTGTGGGACATTTGAGTGATTTTCTTGAAGTTAATGGACATTGTGTGGAAGTGAACTGAGCAGGCCTCTGAGGTAGTGGAGCACCTCCCTTATGAAGAAAGGCTGAGGGAGCTGGGTCTCTTTAGTTTGGAGAAGAGGAGACTAAGGGGGGACCTCATTAATGTTTATAAATATATAAAGGGTGAGTGCCATGAGGATGGAGCCAGGCTCTTCTCGGTGGCAAACAATGATAGGACAAGGGGTAATGGGATCAAACTGGAACACAATAGGTTCCGCTTAAATTTGAGAAAAAACTTCTTCTCAGTAAGGGTGACAGAGCACTGGAACGGGCTGCCCAGGGAGGTTGTGGAGTCTCCTTCCCTGCAGACATTCAAAACCCGCCTGGACATGTTCCTGTGCGACCTCACGTAGGTGTTCCTGCTCCAGCAGGGGGATTGGACTAGATGATCTTTTGAGGTCCCTTCCAATCCCAAACATACTGTGAAGAGAGCAAGAGAGCAAGAGAGCAAGAGTCGAGCAGCCTACGTGTCTTACGTGACTTTATACAACCTCGGGTAAAACAAAAGAAAGACTGTCTAGTGAAGAAAAGAATCAGCAAGTCAGCTATAATATAGATACATTTTGTATAATATTAGAGCTTATGTAAGAATTGTATAATCCAATCATCTATTAGTTTGCGGCGCGTGAACAGCAGCTATTGACTAATTACAAGTAGCCTTCTGATGCATGGACAGCGCGTGGACAGGTCAAAAAGATATTTAAGGAGAGTTATAACAAGTAATAAACGGCTTCACTTGAATTCATATTGGATTGTGTGGTGTCCATGATTCGTCGCCCTCTCAAGTGGTGACCCGCGACCTGATCCGAAAGGAGAATTTACGGTGAAGGGGACGACTGCTGTGAGGAGCGAGCCCTGGCTGGAGTCGGCGTGGCTGGACCGTGACCGGGACGCAGTCTGCGGGCTGCGTACCTCCTGAATGATCGCTGCAGAAGCGACGGAGTAGGAATAGAGGATCCGATATCATTGCGCAATGGACACCCAAAGAGGTGAGCAGCCGGGGGCGAGAGGAGATGGGGCAGAATATATCAAAAGAAGAAGAAGCAATACTGCGTCTTCTCTCGCATATCCTCTCTAGGAGATGGGTGAAGTATGAGGAGAATAACCTCAAAAGACTCTTAATTTGGTGTAGGGACAATGGATTTCCTGCTGATCCGTCAGGAGCTTTTCAGATAGAGACTTGGGAAAAAGCGGGAACTCTTTTGTGGGAGGCAGTTAGTCGTGGAGAAAAAGATATTCTTGGCCTTGTAACTGCCTGGCAACTGATAATTACTACACTGAAACAGTCAAAAGCTGAAAAGACTGTTACACAAGGCGCATTTGCTGCATTAAGTCCTATAAAAGAAGAAAAGGCTGTTATGAGCCTTAATGACTCAAAACAGGCATTTCCAGCTCAAATGCCGATTAAGTTGCAAGTTTTTGCTCGTGATCCAACACAGTATTCACTCCCAGAGGAAGTGCTGGCAGAGGAACCGTCTGCACCTCCCCTGGAAGAAGAATCATCGAAAAAACAGAGTCAACATATTGAGGACATGGAAATTGATAAAAATACACCGACCGACTCGACGAAGAAGAAACTGTTTTATCCTCCTTTGCCGCCCTCTACACCGCCTACTCCTGAACCTCTGATTCATTCTGGGTTTCCTGATAAGCCTAAATGGGCCCAAGAGCTTATTTGGAAACTGGAAAGTTTGGAGAAACAACAACAGATTCAACAAGCCTATTTAGACGATCAACTGAACAGAGAAGACGTGATAATACATAGACTAAAACAGAAAATTTCTGATAAGCATTCTGGGGGGGCGGTGGGAGGTACGGGAATTGCGGGAGCTGCGAAGGGTGCTGTGGGTGGTAATCCTACCATGAGGTGGCAGGGTGTTATAAAAAATGCATTGCTTGAAGGGGAAGTTTTACCGTCCGCGTATCCAGTGATATTGGGGGGTACAGGGAATGATGGAAAACAGAAACCTAACTATTGGGCTTCTTTTCCTTGGGAAATAATTAAGGAGGCTAGGAAATCGGTAAAAGAACATGAGTTACAGTCACCTTATACTCAAGCATTTATTGACAATATTTTTACTACTAATCTTATGACTCCTTCAGATTCACGTACGTTGATGCAAATGATACTAACACCAATTCAGCAGTTACTGTGGCGAACGCGTTGGTATGATTTGGTACAGCAAGCAGTACTACAAAATCTAGAAAGGGGGGATGGAGATCCATTACGAGTAGCGACAGTAGATATGCTCTTAGGTCAGGGAGAATTTGCTGATGTACAAAGACAAGCTAGATTGCTTGCACCAATATTACATCAGTCAATGAACTTAGCCAGAGAAGCATTAAAAACACTGCCTGAAGATGGAAAAGTTATACCTCCATATACTACTGTTAAACAGGGTCAAAATGAGTCCTACATGGCATTTTTAGAGTGTTTACGTGAAGTACTGGAAAGGTCGCAGTTAACTGATCCAGTTCGTGAATCATTGCTTATGACTTTAGCAGTGGACAATGCTAATCCTGCTTGTAAGCGTATTTTACAGGCGATGCCAAAGAATTCAACTTTAGTTGATATGCTAGAGGCATGTTCAAGGGTGGGTACACCAGAAGAGCATGCTGGTTATATGGCTAGTGCTTTTGCAGCAGCCATAAAGCCATTAATTCAAAAAGGTAGACAGGAATCAGGACTTTTGTGTTATAATTGTGGAAAATCAGGTCACATAAAGTGCAGTGTAAAGCAAAGCCGAGACAACTGACAAAGGAATCAAACACTGGTGTCTGTACTCGCTGTCAAAAGTTTGGACACAGGGCTGTGGATTGCAGATCAAGATTTACTAAGGATGGTAGACCTTTAAACGGGTCACTGAGCGCGGGGAGGGGCAGCGCGATGACACAAAACAGCAACCCTCACAGGCAGGCTGTTTGGACAGCATCGCCGCCGCCACCGCAGGGAGTGCAGGAGTGGATATCTCAACGGCAGTAGAGACAACTCTGGTGGATTCAAAGGTTTGCTGCATTCCTACTGAAATGCATGGACCTTTGGGTCAAGGGTTAAGTGCGCTGCTGCTGGGGAGATCTTCTACATCCAGAAAAGGAGTTTTTGTTTTACCGGGAATAAGAGATGCTGATTTTACTGGAGTGATTTCTATTATGGTATGGACACTTTTTCCTGCAGTTCATATTCCAAAAGGGTCAAAAATAGTCAGTTATATGTTGCTTGGGCATTGGCACCTCTACGTGACTGTCCTGGTTTTGTTAAGAACAAGTTTCTCTTTTAGTGAGTTTTGCCTGTCAGCTAAAGCCTTCATATTAACTGCATTTTCCTGGAGAACCAGACACATGTTTTGGTAAACCTAGCAATGGAATGCAAACTTATTGATAAGCACGGATGGAGATCTCGCGAGAGGGGCGACGAGAAGCAAGTGAGCAAGAAACTGACCAACTGTGTATAACATTCCATTCACGTGAATACTTCATATAAAGTGGGAGATCACGAGGATCTCGTCCCTCTTCGCTTTTGCCCTTTTCCCTTCTGCTTATGGCCGACATTAGAAGAGGACCTTACTAGTCGTCCCTGCAAACTGAGGCCTAGTGAGAGACTGAATCCAGCTCCGATTGGCTGCAGAGTCTAATCCAGGACTTTGGTTGCCGACTCTGCAGTTGCTGAGACTTTCAAGATTGGTTTTGTATATTTTGTATTATTTTCTCTATTCTTATTAGTAGCATTAGTAAAACATCTTTAATTTTTTCCAACTCTCTTCACTCTGTCCTTCTTTTCCTCCCAATCGCCTCTCCTTAGTGAAAAAGGGGGGAGAGGGAGGGGGAAGTGGGGGGGTGGGGAGAGGGGGTTAACAATACATCTGCCAGGGTTTGATTGTCACCCCGCAATCTTAACCCTCGACAGATAGTTGGCGCCCAACGTGGGGCAAGAGAAAGGGGTAAATTTGAAGATTTTTGGCTTTTCTACTGCTCTGACGTACCTTTCAGTTTTCTTGGCACGGTGCCAACTCATAGAGTTGTGATATTTGCGCGTCCGTTTGCTTTGGATATTATTTGGTTGTATTAAGGCAAAGTGAATTACACTGATTTAAAGATGTTATGGCATAAGTTGTATCAGTTATTTTCTACATTGTGCTCACTGATTCCATATCTGTGTTGGGCCTTCTTTTTAAATCGAAGTATTCATTATATAACAACAAGGAACTGGACAATGGTCATGATGATACTGTGTGGTTTGTCACTGGTTTATTTCATTATACTGCAGCCGCTAATGAGTTTTTACTCGCTTCTGCTTTACCTTGAAAAGCCTCCAGGAGAGATTAAGGAGCAATACGGCTCTGTGTTTGCTAATTGGTCCAGCAAATCTTTAGAAAGGCTGACTAACAATACTTTCGTTTTTTCACTAGGACAGTTCACAAATGTTTTAGAGAACTTTGAATATCCTTGGAGTTTTGATAGAACTGTGATGGTGTTATCTGGTTTGCTGAATGTGTGTCAGTTTGTGCTTCTGTTAAGAGAAATGGCGTTCAACAGGAGGTTTGCGTCTCTTTGTTGTCCTGAGATTTGCGGTGCGTCTTCGGAAGCTTTAGCAAAAAGCACTCCGAGCCGCTCGAGAAAGAGCAAAACAGCAAAAGCTGCCGCTGCAGCCACTGCCCCCCCAACGGCGGCTTCGCAGGCTGAAGCTACAGCTCCTCCGCAGAGTTCCTCTGCCAAGGTCGCTGCAGATAACATTACTTCTCCAGCCTCAAAGGCTAACAAGGCAGCCCCCCCTTCTTCACACACTGGGCACTGTTGCTGCTGTAACCACTGTGACAGTCATTTAGACTCTGGAAATAAATCAAATGATGGTGAAGCCATATCAGCATCAGTTGCTGGTTGTAAGAAAGTCACTAGAAAGACTACTCGTGCAGCAGATGATGGCACAGGGCCAATATCAACTCAAGGTGCACCATCAGGACAGGGAGGAGATGAAGTGACCACCACTCGGTCCTTTTCTCCAGGTGAACTGAGAGATCTGCAAAAAGACTTTAGTCGTCGTGAAGGTGAGAATATTTTAACCTGGCTGCTCCAATGCTGGGACAATGGGACAGAAACAATTAAACTGGAAGGTGGTGAAGCCAGGCAGCTGGGATCTCTGTCAAGAGATTCCACCATTGATAGGGCAATTTCAAGAGAGTCTAATGCCACTAGTCTCTGGTCCCGACTCCTGGCAGCTATGAAAGTAAGATTTCCCTACAAGGAAGATTGTATATCCAAATTAGGGAAATGGAATACTATGGAGAGAGGTATTCAGTTCCTGAGAGAATTAGCTGTGCGAGAGATCATCTATTTTGGATCAGACAACCAAGAGGGGACAGACCCAGATAGAATCAATTGTACACGATCTCTGTGGCGCAGATTTGTACAAAGTGCACCCCCTGCATATGCTAAGTCATTGGCAGGAATGGTCTGGTCAGCTGGAGGTCTACAAGAGATTAATGAAGTGATTGAGCAGCTTCAGAACTTTGAGGACAGCCTTGCTGGTTCTCTACGGGCTTGTGTCTCTGCTGTAGAGAAACTGTGTGAAAAATCTGATGACCGGTTTGAAAAGCTGTTGCAGGAAATCAAAGAACTCAGAGAAGACACCTACCATTCACGACCTGCACAAACCTATGTTTCAGCTATTAGGAAAAGGCGTTTCCAATCTCGAGAGAGAGGACAGAGGCAGCCCACAAAAAGAGGTTCGCTGTGGTTCTTCCTACATGAGCAGGGAGAAAACATGAATAAGTGGCATGGAAGACCTACCTCAGAACTTCAGGAACGAGTACGTGAGCTAAAAAGAAAAACTCCTAGGAAGGTGGCTGCTCCAGTTTACAAAAGGAGCAGAAGAGATTCTGATGCTCTCGAAGGAACCTCTAATTCACACCCAGAGACTGTGCAAAACAGAAATTAGAGGTGCCCTGCCTCCAACCAGGTGGAGGAAAGGGATAACAGAGTTTATTGGACTGTACAAATACGATGGCCTGGTACAACACACCCCCAGGAGTACAAAGCTTTAGTGGACACTGGTGCACAGTGCACGATAATTCCTTCTAATTATAAAGGAACGCAATCCATCAATATTGTTGGAGTGACTGGGGGATCCCAGGAACTGACTGTTGTAGAGGCTGAAATGAGCCTAACTGGAAAAAACTGGCAAAAGCATCCCACTGTGACTGGTCCAGATGCTCCGTGCATCCTTGGCATAGACTACCTCAGGAGAGGGTATTTTAAGGACCCAAAAGGGTATAGGTGGGCATTTGGTATAGCAGCTGTGGACACTGAGAAAACTGAACAGCTGTCTGATTTGCCTAGTCTTTCAGATGGCCCTTCTGTTGTAGGACTGTTGATGGTTGACGACCAGCAGGTGCCAATCGCTACCACAACAGTGCATCGTCGGCAATATCGCACCAACCGAGACTCTTTGATTCCTATCCAGAAGTTGACCTGTCAATTGGAAAGCCAGGGTGTGATCAGTAAGACTCGCTCGCCTTTTAACAGTCCAATCTGGCCAGTGCGTAAGTCTAGTGACGAGTGGAGACTAACTGTAGACTATCGTGGCCTGAATGAAGTTACACCACCACTGAGTGCTGCTGTGCCTGACATGCTAGAACTGCAATTTGAACTGGAGTCAAAGGCAGCTAAGTGGTATGCTACAATTGACATTGCTAATGCATTTTTCTCTATTCCTGTAGCAGCAGAGTGCAGGCCGCAGTTTGCTTTCACCTGGAGAAGCATCCAGTACACGTGGAATCGCTTGCCCCAGGGGTGGAAACACAGTGCTACCATCTGCCATGGACTGATCCAGACCACGCTGGAGCAAGGTAAAGCTCCAGAACACTTGCAGTATATTGATGACATCATCGTATGGGGCGACACAGCGAAAGAAGTCTTCGAGAAAGGTGAGAGAATAATTCAGATTCTTTTGGATGCTGGTTTTGCCATAAAACGAAGCAAGGTCAAGGGACCTGCACGAGAGATACAGTTTTTAGGAATAAAATGGCAAGATGGCCGTCGTCAGATCCCAATGGATGTGATCAACAAAATTGCAGCAATGTCTCCACCTACTAATAAAAAGGAGACACAGACTTTCTTGGGCGTTGTAGGTTTTTGGAGAATGCATATTCCTGACTACAGCCAGATTGTGAGCCCTCTCTATCAAGTGACTCGTAAAAAGAACCAGTTTGAGTGGGGCCCTGAACAACGACAAGCCTTTGAACAAATTAAGTGTGAGATAACTCATGCGGTGGCCCTTGGACCAGTTCGGACTGGACTAGATGTTAAAAATGTGCTCTACACTGCAGCCGGAGATAATGGACTTACCTGGAGCCTCTAGCAGAAAGCACCAGGAGAAACCCGAGGTCGACCCTTAGGTTTTTGGAGTCGAGGATACAAAGGATCTGAGGCCAACTATACTCCAACTGAAAAAGAGATACTAGCAGCATACGAAGGAGTTCGAGCTGCTTCAGAAGTGATCGGTACTGAAGCACAGCTCCTCCTGGCACCTCGACTGCCAGTGCTGAGTTGGATGTTCAAAGGGACGGTTCCCTCTCCACATCATGCAACCGAAGTTACATGGAGTAAATGGATTGCATTGATCACGCAACAAGCTCAAATTGGAAATCCCAATCGCCCAGGGATCTTAGAAGTGATTACAGACTGGCCAGAAAGCAAAAACTTTGGGATGTCTCCAGATGAGGAGGAAGTAAAACGTGCTGAAGAAGCACCACCGTATATACTCTTTCAGAGACTGATAAGCAGTATGCACTGTTCACAGATGGATCCTGTCGTCTTGTAGGAAAACATCGAAGGTGGAAAGCTGCTGTGTGGAGTCCCACACGACAAGTTACAGAAGCCACTGAAGGACAAGGTGAATCTAGTCAATTTGCAGAAGTGAAAGCCATCCAGCTGGCTTTGGACATTGCTGAACGAGAGAAGTGGCCAATACTTTATCTCTACACTGACTCATGGATGGTAGCAAATGCCTTGTGGGGGTGGCTACAGCAATGGAAGAAAAGCAACTGGCAGCGCAGAGGTAAACCCATTTGGGCTGCCACACTGTGGCAAGACATTGCTGCTCGGCTAGAGAGCCTGCCTGTGAAAGTTCGGCATGTAGATGCTCATGTGCCTAAAAGTCGAGCCACCGAGGAACATCTAAACAACCAACAAGCGGATCAAGCTGCTAAGATTAAAGTAGCTGAGGTGGACTTGGACTGGCAACATAAAGGTGAACTTTTCCTAGCCCGATGGGCCCATGATGCTTCAGGGCATCAAGGTAGAGATGCAACATATAAATGGGCTCGCGATCGAGGGGTGGATTTAACTATGGACACTATTTCACAGGTTATTCATGAATGTGAGACTTGCGCCGAAATCAAACAAGCGAAACGGTTAAAGCCTGTATGGTATGGGGGGCGATGGTTAAAGCATAAGTATGGAGAAGCTTGGCAGATTGATTATATTACACTTCCACAAACACGTCAAGGTAAGCGTTATGTACTTACAATGGTGGAAGCAACCACTGCATGGTTGGAAACATATGCCGTACCTCATGCTACAGCCTGAAATACTATCTTGGGCCTTGAAAAGCAAGTCCTTTGGCGACACGGTACGCCAGAAAGAATTGAATCAGACAATGGTACTCATTTCAAAAACAGTCTTATAGACAATTGGGCCAAAGAACATGGTATTGAGTGGGTATATCATATTCCATATCATGCACCAGCCTCTGGGAAAATTGAAAGGTACAATGGTTTGCTAAAAACTACACTAAAGGCACTTGGTGGTGGAACCTTTAAAAACTGGGATTCACATTTAGCAAAAGCCACTTGGTTGGTCAACACCAGGGGATCAACCAATCGAGCCGGGCCTACCCAATCAGAAATTCTACCGACTGTAGAAGGAGATAAAGTCCCTGTAGTACACATGAAAAACATGTTAGGAAAGGCAGTCTGGGTTACTCCTGCCTCAGGCAAAGGCAAGCCCATTCGTGGGATTGTTTTTGCCCAGGGACCTGGCAGCACCTGGTGGGTGATGCTTAAGGATGGAGAAGTTCGGTGTGTACCTCAAGGGGATTTGAGTTTAGGTGAAAATATTCAATACTGAACTGCATAATGTGAATTGTCATACTAACAGTGTTTAATAAGTGTCTTCCAGATCAAGACAGTGATGATGAAACCAGAGCTAGCTTCTTCGAGTGGCGCCTGACAACTTCTTCGAAGTTGATGTCTTTAACCCACAAACAGTGGTCATGAGATGCACTTGTACCATTTTTCCTGCCCTGGGAGACTGTCGTGACAAAATGAACTTAATGAACTTTTTAAAGGATGGTCCACTGATTAATTACTCCTGTGTATATATGTACATATGTATATATATATATAGTAGTAGTGATTAATTAGATTGTATTGATAGATTGTATTGATAAGGTTTAAGCATTCAGTGAATGGCATATTATAAGGGGTGGAATGTCCTGGTTTTGTTAAGAACAAGTTTCTCTTTTAGTGAGTTTTGCCTGTCAGCTAAAGCCTTCATATTAACTGCATTTTCCTGGAGAACCAGACACATGTTTTGGTAAACCTAGCAATGGAATGCAAACTTATTGATAAGCACGGATGGACATCTCACGAGAGGGGCGACGAGAAGCAAGTGACCAAGAAACTGACCAACTGTGTATAACATCCCATTCACGTGAATACTTCATATAAAGTGGGAGATCACGAGGATCTCATCCCTTTTCGCTTTTGCCCTTTTCCCTTCTGCTTATGGCCGACATTAGAAGAGGACCTTACTAGTCGTCCCTGCAAACTGAGGCCTAGTGTATGTGAATCCAGCTCCGATTGGCTGCAGAGTCTAATCCAGGACTTTGGTTGCCGACTCTGCAGTTGCTGAGACTCTCAAGATTGGTTTTGTATATTTTGTATTATTTTCTCTATTCTTATTAGTAGCATTAGTAAAACATCTTTAATTTTTTCCAACTCTCTTCACTCTGTCCTTCTTTTCCTCCCAATCGCCTCTCCTTAGTGAAAAAGGGGGGAGAGGGAGGGGGAAGTGGGGAGGTGGGGAGAGGGGGTTAACAATACATCTGCCAGGGTTTTATTGTCACCCCGTAATCTTAACCCTCGACAGTGACAAACAGAGAATTGATCATATATCATTACATGGATGATATTTTGATTACTGGAAAATCACTTCAAATTGAATTAATAGTTACAGAACTAGAAAAAGAATTAGGAACCAGAGGTTTAAAAATTGCACCAGAGAAAATTCAACAAACACAGCCTTGGAAATATTTAGGCTGGGAAATTACTAAGGCTACAGTTCATCTGCAAAAATTGACTATCAGGACTAACATTCAGACTTTAAATGATGTTCAAAAAATTATGGGTGACTTGAATTGGATTCGTACCTGTTGTGGTATTACAAATGATGATTTACTGCCAATTGCTAAATTACTACAGGGAGGAGGTGGGGTTGATGCTCCACGTTCAGCAAATGCTGAAGTACAACAGGCATTAGTTAACATTATGCAAAAAATTTCCAAACATTATACATACAGTTGGGATCCAGAACAAGAATTAGGATTAATGATTATTAATAACTCTGCACATCCTTTTGCTTTGATTATGCAGTGGGCAAAAGAATCTGATCCACTCAGAATTTTGGAGTGGTTGTTTCTTTCAATTCAACCCAAACGATCAGTAGTTACCAGAATAGAAGCATTTGCACAATTGATAATAAAAGGTCGGTCTTGTATAGTAGAAATAAGTGGGAAAGAACCAGATTATGTAGTCATACCTTTGTCAGCTGAATATTTACAATGGGCATTACAGAATTCTATAGCTCTACAGTCTGCAATGCTAGATTACTCAGGACCAATTAGAGTGCATTACCCTCCACATAAACTTACGGGGTGGTTGCCAACATTTCAAATAGAACGAATGCCTCTTCTATCTCTGAATCCAGTAAGAGGTGTCACTGTTTTTACAGATGCAGGAGGTCGTTCACAAAAAGCTGCAATAACATGGCAGGAAGAGGGAGAATGGAAGGATTTTGTGCTAACTGATTTAGAGGGTTCAGTTCAACTCTTAGAACTACAAGCAGTAATTCAAGTCTTTAAGATGTGGGACAAACAACCTGTGAATGTAGTATGTGATTCACTTTATGTTGTAGGAGTTGTACTGCGATTAGAAAGAGCAGTTTTGAAGAATATTGACACTTTACTACAGTACAGATTATTTAAAATTTTATGGGATTTACTGAATCAGCGAACACATCGTTAATCACTCATATCAGAAGTCATACAAGCATTGCTAGTAGCTTAGCTGAAGGTAATCAGTGACCAGATAGATTAGTTGCACCAGCTTGGACGGGTCCTTCTATAGACAGATTTGCTCAAGTTCGTCGCTCACATGATTTTTTCCATCAGTCAGCTAGCGTTTTACAGAAACAGTTTCATATTCCTGAGATTGATGCACAAAACATTGTTTTGTCCTGTGCTGATTGTCAAAATTGCTCTGATGGGATTTCAGGAGGTGTTATAATCCACGAGGTCTTGGACCTTTAGAGGTTTGGCAAATGGATGTCACACACTTTGCAGAATTTGGACGTCTCAAGTACGTTCACGTTTCGGTTGATGCTTTTTCTCATGTTATATGGGCTACTGCTCAGGCAGGAGAGTCTAGCAAACATGTTCAAAAACATTTAAGGGCAGCTTTTGCGGCTCTTGGTATTCCAAAAGAAATTAAAACAGATAATGGTCCTGGCTATATTGCTTGGGCTACCACTCAATTTTTATCCTTATGGGGCGTTATCCATACGACAGGGACACCGCATCAACCAACAGGGCAAGCTATTGTGGAACGTACACATCATACCTTAAAACAGCTGTTGCAAAAACAAAAAAAGGGGGAGGTTAACCTAGCACCTCAAAAGCACTTACAAAAAGCTATATATGTTATGAACTACCTTAGGTTACCCAAGGGAGAAAAGGTTCCTCCTATGGTAACTCATGGTGCAGGTTTAACAGGAGGTTTAGAGCAAGTCAAAAAGGGACAAGCAAAAGTTTGGGTAAAAATGGGGTTACAGGACAATGGGAAGGTCCATGGAACTTGATAACATGGGGACGGGGATATGCCTGTGTCGTTACAGGATCAGGATCGCGCTGGGTTCCGGCAAAGTGGATCAAACCCTGGCTAGAAAACACTGCTCAGAGCACAGAAGTTAGAAACAGCAACAAGACGCAAGAATCAGAAGCAGCGCCATCTAGTGGTGAAACTGATTAGATACATAGCATGCAATTAATAACATAGAGGGGAAAAATTAAGACTGATTAGTTTTAACCTGTTGGGATGATATAATTGCTTCATTTATTCATACAGACTTCAATGATGTTATGGTTCTTGCAATGCATAGTAGGCATTACTCTAATAGTGCTAAACATAAGTGATGCTTTTTGGCTTCCTTCTCAGCCAAAGACTAACATTTGGATAACTTTAGCCAACATGACAGGTCAAGATTCAATCTGTTTAGCTACTGCATCTCCGAGCAATCCTTTTTCAACATGTTTAGTTGGAGTTCCACTAGATAATTGGCCTATTCCTGGAAATAAGAAACAATTGGTTGATGGTAAAAACGTGACAGATAATTGGGACATCTGGGTTGTAGACCTACCACAAGGAGGTTTGGAACCTCAAGAAATTGAGTTACTAGGATCAGTAAAAATGGATTTTTGTCTGTATTTCAATTATTCAGGGAAAAACATCTCTCTTGTGCAAGTGGTAAATGCTTCATCATCTGTATATCACAACCAGACTTTTTGGTGTAATTACGCCAGTCCAAATGTATCTAGGGCTACCAATATTCCTTAGAAATTATCCCCAGGAGTTTTTCTAATTTGTGGAGATAGAGCTTGGCAAGGAATTCCTTCCTACATAAAAGAAGGACCATGTTCTTTAGGGAGATTGACTCTGTTGACTCCAAATACATCAAGCATTTTAATGCATAAGAGAGGAAAAAGAAGCATTCATACCTATAATAAAGATTGTAAAGATAACATACAATTTTGGGGAAAAGGCGAAACTATAGCATCTTCTATTTTTGCACCTGGAGTTGCAGCAGCACAGGCTTTGACTGCACTTAACAAATTAGGATGCTGGTTAGCAAAACAGACTAACGCTACTTCTTTAGCATTATCTGGATTTTTAGCAGACACAGATTCAATTAGGCATGCTACGCTTCAAAATCGTGCTGCCATAGATTTTTTGTTGTTAGCGCAAGGACATGGCTGTGAAGACTTTGATGGGATGTGTTGCATGAATTTGTCTGATCATTCTGGATCAATTCACAAAGCAACTAGAAGGTTAGATGACATGACCAAGAAGTTAACCTATGAGGACTGGGGTTTAGACAAGTGGTTGAATGGCTGGGGTATTACAGGATGGATTAAGGATCTATAGAAAAATGGTCTAATCATATTGATTGTTGTTTTAGTAATGTCAATGCTTCTTCCTTGTATCTTACAATGTGTACAACGTACAGTAGAAAAATCCATGAAAGGTCTATGGTTGGCTCAGAAACAAAAAGGGGGAATTGTGGGATATTTGAGTGATTTTCTTGAAGTTAATGGACATTGTATGGAATTGAACTGAACAGGCCTCTGAGGCCTGTGTATTCAGCAAGAGAGCAAGAGAGCAAGAGTCGAGCAGCCTACGTGTCTTACGTGACTTTACACAACCTTGGGTAAAACAAAAGAAAGACTGTCTAGTGAAGAAAAGAATCAGCAAGTCAGCTATAACATAGATACATTTTGTATAATATTAGAGCTTATGTAAGAATTGTATAATCCAATCACCTATTAGTTTGCGGCGCGTGAACAGCAGCTATTGACCAATTACAAGTAGCCTTCTGATGCATGGACAGTGCGTGGACAGGTCAAAAAGATATTTAAGGAGAGTTATAACAAGTAATAAACGGCTTCACTTGAATTCATATTGGATTGTGTGGGGTCCATGATTCGTCACCCTCGCAACAGAGGGAGAAAGCGAAGGGAGCAGGAGAAAGGGAAGGAAGAATAAAAAGTAGTGTTGGGCTGGAGGACTAAGATGGAGGAATTGAAAGAAAAGAGGCAGGAAGCAGGAGAGTGAGAGAAAAGGCAAGAAGAGAGGAAAGAAGAGACATGCAGCCAGACGAGGGGTTAGTGAGAGAGGATGGGACAGAGAACAGGATGAGAAGGAAATAAGGCAAGGCAAGGACAGGCAAGGCAAGGCTAGGATGCAGGAAATTTTTTGCTCTACAGTTTCTAGCACATTCGTCTTCAGACGAGATGGAAAGCCATAAGACCTTATGGATTAGGCCCAAGCAAAAACCCCAGCTACTTGAGACACTTAGACTAAGCCTAAAATACTAAGATCTCTCCATAAGGATGGTTTTTATACTGTACTTACACAATCTGCTGGCAGTACAAAAAAACAAGCTGCAGATCTCCTTAGGCTGAGTCATGGTATTTTGCTGCAGGGATCATGAATATCATGGGAATATTTCACCATTTCTGCTCTGGTTTTCAGTGTATTACACCAAAACACCCACCTGATGACATCCTTTCAAGAGCAAAGGCAGCAATTTGCAGAATTCCGCTTTTTGGGGAAGTGAGAAATTGCTGAGCTGACACCAAGTCCTGCAGTGTCCCTGTCACCTGCAGAGCCACCGCATCCTCGCCACGGTAGCGGGCATTGTGACAAAGGTTCTATGTCAGCTGGGTGTGGCAGCCGAGCGCCCCCTACGGGAGTGGGAGCCTGTCAGCCCCAGGCCTTTCACTGCCTGCTGTCCCTCCTGTGACCAGCCAGGCCGCTGAAAACTGGTCAAACCATGCCCAGACTTGGGGCCAAAGTGGCCCAAAGTCTCCAATAGACAAATCAGGAAGAAAGATATGGGACAGAGGGAGAAAGCAAAGGTAGCAGGAGAAAGGGAAGGAAGAATAAAAAGTAATGTTGGGCTGCAGGAGTAAGAAGGAGGAATTGAAAGAAAAGAGGCAGGAAGCAGGAGAGTGAGAGAAAAGGAAAGAAAGAAGAGACATGCAGCCAGACGAGGGGTTAGTGAGAGAGGATGGGACAGAGAACAGCGTGAGAAGGAAATAAGGCAAGGCAAGGACAGGCAAGGACAGGCAAGGACAGGCAAGGCTATGCTGCAGGACATTTTTTACTTTATAGTTTCTAGCATATTTGTCTTCAGACGAGGAGGAAAGCCATAAGACCTTATGGATTAGGCCCAAGCAAAAAACCCAGCTACTTGAGACACCTAGACTAAGCCTAAAACACGAAGATCTCTCCATAAGGATGGTTTTTATACTGGACTTCCACAATCTGCTGGCAGTAAAAAAAAATAAGCTGCAGATCCCTTTAGGCTGAGTCATGGTGGTTTGCTGCAGGGATCATGCATATCATGGGAATATGTCACCATTTCTGCTCTGTTTTTCAGTGTATTACACCAAAACACCCACCTGATGACATCCTTTCAAGAGCAAAGACAACAATTTTCATCATTCCGCTTCTTTGGGGAACTAAGAAAGTGCTGAGCTGACACCAAGTCCTGCAGTGTCCCTGTCACCTGCAGAGTCACCGCATCCTCGCCACGGTAGCGGGCATTGTGACACAGGTTCTATGTCAGCTGGGTGTGGCAGCCGAGCGCCCCCTAGGGGAGTGGGAGCCTGTCAGCCCCGGGTCTGTCACTGCCTGCTGTCCCTGCTGTCACCAGCAGGGCCTTGAAAACTGGTCAAACCATGCCCAGACTTGGGGCCAAAGTGGCCCAAAGTCTCCAACAGACAAGTCAGGAAGAAAGATATGGGACAGAGGGAGAAAGCGAAGGGAGCAGGAGAAAGGGAAGGAAGAATAAAAAGTAGTGTTGGGATGCAGGAGTGAGATGGAGGAATTGAAAGAAAAGAGGCAGGAAGCAGGAGAGTGAGAGAAAAGGGAAGGAGGAGGAAAGAAGAGACATGCAGTCAGACGAAGGGTTAGTGAGAGAGGATGGGACAGAGAACAGGATGAGAAGGAAATAAGGCAAGGCAAGGACAGGCAAGGCAAGGCTAGGCTGCAGGACATTTTTTAGTTTATAGTTTCTAGCACATTCGTCTTCAGACGAGATGGAAAGCCATAAGACCTTATGGATTAGGCCCAAGCAAAAACCCCAGCTACTTGAGACACTTAGACTAAGCCTAAAATACGAAGATCTCTCCATAAGAATGGTTTTTATACTGTACTTACACAATCTGCTGGCAGTACAAAAAAACAAGCTGCAGATCGTCTTAGGCTGAGTCATGGTGTTTTGCTGCAGGGATCATGCATATCATGGGAATATTTCACCATTTCTGCTCTGGTTTCCAGTGTATTACACCAAAACACCCACCTGATGGCAGAATTTCAAGAGCAAAGGCAGCAATTTGCAGAATTCCGCATTTTGGGGAAGTGAGAAATTGCTGAGCTGACACCAAGTCCTGCAGTGTCCCTGTCACCTGCAGAGTCACCGCATCCTCGCCACGGTAGCGGGCATTGTGACAAAGGTTCTATGTCAGCTGGGTGTGGCAGGCGAGCGCCCCCTAGGGGAGGGGGACCCTGTCAGCCCCGGGCCTGTCACTACCTGCTCTCCCTGCTTTCACCAGCCAGACCTCTGAACACTGGTCAAACCATGCCCAGACTTGGGGCCAAAGTGGCCCAAAGTCTCCAACAGACAAGTCGGTAAGAAAGATATGGGACAGAGGGAGAAAGCGAAAGGAGCAGGAGAAAGGGAAGGAAGAATAAAAAGTAGTGTTGGGCTGCAGGAGTGAGATGGAGGAATTGAAAGGAAAGAGGCAGGAAGCAGGAGAGTGAGAGAAAAGGAAAGAAGAGACATGCAGCCAGACGAGGGGTTAGTGAGAGAGGATGGGACAGAGAACAGGATGAGAAGGAAATCAGGCAAAGCAAGGACAGGCATGGACACGCAAGGACAGGCAAGGCTACGCTGCAGGACATTTTGTTGCTTTATAGTTTCTAGCACATTCGTCTTCAGACGGGGAGGAAAGCCACAAGACCGTATGGATTAGGCCGAAGCAAAAACTCCAGCTACTTGAGACACTTAGACTAAGCCTAAAATATGAAGATCGAGAGACCATAAGAATGGTTTTTATACTTGTCCTGGTTTTGCTAGAAAACAAGTTTCTCTTTCAGTGTATTTTGCCTGTCAGCTAAAGCCTTCATATTAACTGCATTTTCCTGGAGAACCAGACACATGTTTTGGTAAACCTAGCAATGGAATGCAAACTTATTGATAAGCACAGATGGACATCTCGCGAGAGGGGCGACGAGGAAAGAGACCAAGAAACTGACCAACTGTGTATAACATCCCATTCACGTGAATACTTCATATAAAAGTGGGAGATCACGAGGATCTTTTGTGCTTTTCACTTTTCCCTGCTGCTTATGGCCGACCTTAGAAGAGGACCTTGCTAGTCGTCCCTGCGAACTGAGGCCTAGTGACAGACTGAATCCAGCTCCGGTTGGCTGCAGAGTCTAATCCAGGACTTTGGGTGCCGGCTCTGCAGTTGCTGAGACTTTCAAGATTGGTTTTGTATATTTTGTATTATTTTCTCTATTCTTATTAGTAGCATTAGTAAAACATCTTTAATTTTTTCCAACTCTCTTCACTCTGTCCTTCTTTTTCTTCCAATCGCCTCTCCTTAGTGAAAAAAGGGGAGAGGGAGGGGGAAGTGTGGGGGGGAGAGGGGGTTAACAATACATCTGCCAGGGTTTTATTGTCACCCCGCAATCTTAACCCTTTACAATACTGTACTTCCACAATCTGCTGGCAGTACTAAAATAAAGCTGCAGATCTCCTTAGGCTGATTCATGATGCTTTAGTGCAGGGATCATGCATATCATGGGAATATTTCACCATTTCTGCTCTGGTTTCCAGTGTATTACACCAAGACACTCACCTGTTGGCAGAATTTCAAGAGCAAAGCCAGCAATTTGCAGAATTCCGCTTTTTGCGGAATTAAGAAATTGCTGAGCTGACACCAAGTCCTGCAGTGTCCCTGTCACCTGCAGAGTCACCGCATCCTCGCCACGGTAGCAGGCATTGTGACAAGGCCGTCGCTGTGGAGCTGGGCCCTGCGCTGGGCAGGCTATGTCTGTGCTGGTCCCTCCTCCATGCTCTGCAGACATTGGAGAAACCATGTTCTCTTTTCATCCTTTGCAATTGGAACGAGAGGGCTGTGCTGGGCTGTCCCTCATCCTCTCCTGCCAAATGAGCCTCAATGGCTTCAGGTCCTGCAGGTGCTGGTGCTGCCACTGGAACATCCATGCATTGGGCCAGGTCCTGTTGTTCCACCGGTTGCTGGCCAGGTCCCTGCATCTCAGCCTCAGCCCTGCGCACAGCCTCACTGATGATGTACTGCACAATGTCTGCCAGGTCCACATTGTCCTCTGTGGGGCTGTGCTGTGCAGGTGCTGGGTGCTTTGCCTCTGCTGCCGCCTCCGTGTCTGTGCAGCTGGGCAAGCCAGACCCCTCCTGGGGACCTGCAGGGGCATCCTGGAGGTGCTCCTGGACTGAGGGGTTGATCCAGATGCTGTGGATGGTGTCTCCGCCCTGGCACCCCTCTTTGCCATTCTCATCTTGCAAGTCCATGTGCTGGGCCATGTCCTGCTGTTCCTCCGGTTCCTGGCCAGCTGCCACGATCTCAGCCACAGCCCTCCACATGGCCTCACTGACGATGCGCTGGGCTGTGTCCCACAGAGCTGCGTCATTGGCTGTGGGGCCCTGTGGGGCAGGTGCTGGGCACACTGCCTCTGCTGCTGCCTCGGTGTTGGTGCTGCGAGGCCAGCCAGACCCCTCCTGGGGACCTTTATGGTGGTCCTGCAAGCGCTCCTGGACCGAGGGGGTGACCCAGGTGCTCTGCAGGGTGTGCTGGCCCAGGCTGTGGCTGATTTGCGGGCAGGAGGAGGAGCAGGACACATGGGATGGAAGCGGCAGCCCCGGCACCGCAGCAGCTGCTTGCGGCCCCATCCAACCACCGGCCTCCCCCTCCTGCCCTGTCCCGTCCCTCCCCTGTGGCCTATGGAACAAGGGTGGCAGCCCAAAGGGCTGGGAGTGGGCGTTTGCCTCCTCGTCAATGGGCGTCTTGGGTCTCGTCTACCACAGAGCTGCAGTGAGCACTCAGGGGAGATGCTGCCTCCTGAGAAGCTGCTGCCTCCTGAGAAGCTGCTCTCCTGGGAGTGAGCACCCCAGGGCTCTCGCTCCTTAAATACCTCCACGGTCAGGGCGGGGACCCCCGTGTCACAATGGCCTCTGGCTATGACGACCCCATGTCACAATGGCCTCTGGTTATGACGTCACAGAGCCCGGGTGGTCGTCACGGAGACACCCACCTCCGGGCCCGGCTGGGACTGGCTGTGTGTGGCGTAGGGCAGCCCCTGCTTGAAGGAGGAGGGAGCAGAGAATGGCGAGGGAAGCTGTCCCCAGCACACAGGACCCTGTCCCCCAGAGCTTTGCTCAGAGACACTGCTGCCTGCTCCACTACACCTGCAAGAATCCGCATTCAGAGCTTGTTTGCAGGACAAACCAAGGGCCACTCTACAGCCTCACCACACTGATTCTTTGTTTTTGTTGTGGTTTGATCGTGGGGAGACAATCAAAACCATGGGAGAAGGTTTCCCTTCACCCTTTTTCCCCCTTCCCCCTTCAGGCCACAGTAGTCTACAGTTAATCTCCACTCATCGCTAGACTTACACACTGGCCAAATTGGGCTATTCAAAGGTGAGCGAGTCTTCCTGATCACACCCTGGCTTTCCAGTTGACGAATCAATTTCCGAATAGGAATCCAAGAGTCCCGATTGGTGCGATACTGTCGACGATGCACCGTTGTGGTAGCAACTGGCACCTGCTGATCATCAACCATCAGCAGTCCTACAACAGAAGGGCCATCTGAAAGACCAGGAAAATCAGACAGCTGTTCAATTCTCTCAGTGTCCACAGCTGCTATCCCAAATGCCTACCTATACCCTTCTGGGTCCTTAAAATACCCTCTCTTAAGGTAGTCTATGCCAAGGATGCACAGAGCATCTGGGCCAGTCACAATGGGATGCTTTTGCCAATTTTTTCCAGTTAGGCTCATTTCAGCCTCTACAACAGTCAGCTCTTGGGATTCCCCAAGTCACTCCAAAAATACTGATGAGTTGTGTCCCCTTACAGTCTGAAGGAATTATTGTGCACTGAGCAGCAGTGTCCACCAAAGCCTTGTACTCCTGAGGGCGTGTTGTACCAGCCCTTCTTATCTGTACCGTCCAGTAAACTCTGTTATCCCTTTCCTCCACCTGGCTGGAGGCAGGGCACCTCTAATCTCGGTCTTCCACGGTCACTCGGTGTGAATTAGAGGTTTCTTCACGAGCACCAGAATCTCTTTTGTAAACCGGGGCAGGCCTTTTCCTAGAAGCCTGCCCTGTTAACTCATGCACTCGTTCTTGAAGTTCCCCAGCAGGTTTATTGTGCCACTTACTCATATCTTCTCCCTGCTCACGTAGGAAGGACCACAGTAAACCTCTGATGGTGGCCTGCCTGTGTTCTCTCTCTCTGGAGATTGGGGATGCCTTCTCTCTCTCTCTGGGGACTGGAAACGCTTTCTCTCTCTCTCTGGATATTGGAAATGCTTTCTCCTAATAGCTGAAACATTGGTTCCTACAAATCAAGAGTCATGTGTGTGTTCCCTGAGTGCTTTAATTTCTCTCAACAGCTTTTCAAAACAGTCAACAGTTGTTTCACTCAGTTTCTCCACCCTGGAGACATAAGCCCCTAGGGGATCAGAAAGGTTTTCCTCAAATTCCCGGAGCCGCTCAGTCACGTCATTAACACTTTGTCTACCACCAGTTGACACGAACGTTCCTGCCAATATCTTAGCATATGGAGCTGGTGCACTCTGTGAGAATCTGCGCCACATAGACCGTGTACACTCAACTCTGTCTGGATTCACCCCCTCCTGGCTATCTGGCCCAAAATAGATAATCCCTCGCACAGCTAACTCTCTCAGGAACTGGATACCTCGCTCCATAGCATTCCATTTCCTTGATGTGCATTGACAGTCATCCTTGTTACGAAATATTGTTTTCATGGCTGTCAAGAGTCGGGTCCAGAGGGCCGTGGGGTTGGGCTCACTGGCAATTGCCCTATCAAGGGTGGAATCCCTTGACAGGGATCCCAACTGTTTGGCTTCTCCGCCCTCCAGTTCTCTTGTGTCAGCCCCGTCATCCCAGCATCGGAGCATCCAGGTTAACATATTCTCACCATCTTTACGAGTATACTCTTTTCGCAACTCTCTTAGCTCACTTGGAGAAAAAGACCGGGTAACGGTCACTTCCTCCCCTGTTGACGCCCCTGGGGATGAATGTTGCCCCTTGCCATCATCTGCAGCCCGATTAGTCTTCTTAGTCGCTTTCTTACAACCGGCTACTGATGCCGATATGGGCTTAACATTATCGCTGGGCTTGTTCTTGCTACAACAGGAACAATACCCCGTATTTGAGGAAGAAGCTTGAGCCTGAGTAGCCATGGTGTTTATGACTGGGGAAGTGGCGGCCACAACGGCAGCCCCTTTTCCAGCCTCACCAGACACTGTGCAACTCTCATTGATCAAAAGATACACAAGCCTTCGATTTAACCTAATCTCTCCTAACAAATATATGAATACCAAGATATTTTTCAGGACAGAGATCAGTATCATAGTTCTTTCAAAACTCCATGAATATTCCAAGTGCTCAAAAACATCGGGAATCGGCTCAAATGAGAAGGGAGAAGTATGCTGAGTCATAGTTTCCCAAGATTCACTAGCCCATTTAGCAAACACATCACTGGAATTTAGCTCTCCTGGCAGTCTCTCAAGGTACAGCAGAAAGGAATAGAAACTCATTATTGGTTGCACTACCATAAGGTAGTGCCAAAATGCTAAAAATGTCTCAAGTCCCGAATTTGCCCGCATTCTTCACCAATTATCTGTCGTGGTTTGATCGTGGGGAGACAATCCAAACCGTGGCAGATGGTTTCCCTTCACCCTTTATCCCCCTTCAGCAACCCCCCCCTCTCTGCTTCCCCCTCCTTCTCACTAGGATGTGGGGAGGACAGGAAAAGAGAAAAGTAAATGGAAAGAGAACTGGGAAACTTGAAAACGTTTACTAAGACTAGGAAAACGAACACAGGGCAAAAATAACACAGAAACAAATATTGGAAAACCAGTCCTGAAGTCCAGCAGCATCCCACAGTTGAACTGGAAACAGCAGGAGACTTCAGCTTGCAGGAACAGCAGAATGAAGGAAAGCAGTCTGATGAAAAACAACCAATGCGCCGAGCAGGCAATGCAAAAAGAGAGCAAGCCAGTCCACGTGCTCTGCTTTTATATGCAGGAAATCGTGAATTGGATGGAATACCCCTATTGGTCAGTTCGTGGCCACATGACTCGGGCCAGTTCCTTCCATTGCTCCCCCCCTCCGCTTCAGCCCAAAACGAGGGGGGGCGGTTCACAACACCAGGGCACTTTTCAACATGGTCATCATGAGTTTTCTTAAGTAGGTATGAGCCTCCTTTGAAGAAATAGGCTGAAGCCACATTCACAAAACCCCACAGTCCATTTTCAGCAACAGAATCTACCGTTTCCCCCTTTAGTGACAACCAGGGTTCTCTCAAGGTGCGCTTTTACAATACTTGTGAGCTGTTCAGTGACTCACTTGCTAAAGGAGGTGGCCTCATCCAACTCCCAGTTTTAGCCTGCCAGCTCTCCAATGCATTGCCTCTTCCACCTTCCTTCTACCGGGCCCAAAGTGCATTCTACTGCCTGGTTAGGGAGATGCACGTGCCACCGGTCCCAGAGCATCACTCTGGGGATCCATCATAGCTGGCCATTACCTCTCAGCTGCTGCACCAGCCAAACCTTTCTGGAACAGCAAACTCTCAGAATCTGCTCCAGGTCTGTAAGAGTCGGTCCAAAACCCGTATCTGCGTGAAAATTGCCACCAAGAACAGGCTGACAGTGACTCAGAGAGAGGCCTGAGGAGAAGCATTGTGGTGCACAGGTGTCTCCAACCTGGAAGGCTACTGCTAACAATGGCTGCTGTGTGGAGTTTGCCTGCTGCTTCAGCCAAGCTAGCCCCCACCTCCTAAAAGGGATTGTTAGACGGGTCTCTCTGACCCAGGGACAATCGCTGCGTCCAGAAGATGGATTCTTGCCTGCAGCCTCAGTCACACCTTGTCCCCCACCCGCTCCCTCGAACAAAGGACAACAAAAAAGAGCATGCCCAGAAGCTCGCCAAGGGTCCTGAGGCCACCCAATGGACCAGAGAGATACCCCTGAATGCAGGCCACGCAGGCGCAGACAAGCGCTGGCAAGAGAGGCGAAGACTTTTCAAGCCTGCGCAGTTAAGCCCAGATTGAGAAACAAAGGTGGAGACTGGCCTGAAACAATGGGAGCGAGGGGGATGAAGAAGTATAAAGATGGTTCCTGACTGGACGTCATTGAGATCCTCCCACCAGAGGATGCCAAAACACCATGGAGGACCGGCAGGACTCCACGGGACTGGACACCAGAGGGACGACTTTGGAGCTCACCTGCTGATAAACCAGTCCTCATTCCCATCTTTTTCTTCTTCTTTCCCTGTTTCTTTTCCTTTCCTGTTTTCTTACTCTCTCGCTATCGTGTGCCGCTTTACGGGCAAAATAATAAAGTAACACTGTTTGATTGTATTCTAAGCCCTTGGCATTTCAGATGCCTTAATTTTGTGCTTCAAGAAGAATGTAAATGAACCATCATGAGTCCATCACTGAGTGGACCCCAACAAGGTCCTTGCAAGCTCTCAATCTCCTTTTGCTCCCCTAGCACACTTCTTCCCCCCTCCATGCAGTTTGGTTTCAGCCTAGGGAGCAGACAAATCCTTGGAAAAAGTAGGCATTCTTTTCATGTCCTATGTCAGCACGGGAAAAGAAGAAAATCCCAAAGTCTTAACATCTACACCGCCCTAAGTGGAAGGCCAACGTGTCCCCACCATCCACCAGCATGATGTACCACTAGTTCATATATGACTCAGTGATTTTGAGAGAGGTAGAAGAAAACAGGCACCAAAAATTAGAAAAAAAGTCTGAAAGCTTAAGACAAAACAGCACTTCTTCAGAAGGAGATGATTGGCTCGAAGAGGGATGGGGTGGTAGCTGAGCTTGTCCCAGTCAGGCAGCATTCTAAAACCAATGAGGACCAGGTGGCCTCCTATGCCTCTAGGGAGAAACTGATATGCTCTGCTCGCTCCCTGAAATGCCTGTACACCAATGCGCGCAGCATGGGGAATAAGCAGGAGGAGTTAGGATCCCATGTTCGGTCGGGAGATTATGATCTGGTGGCAATTACAGAAACATGGTGGGACAGTCCACATGACCGGAATGTGGTCATGGATGGCTATGCCCTTTTCGGAAAAGACAGGCCAGCCAGGCATGGTGGTGGAGTTGCTCTCTATGTGAGAGAGCAACTACAATGTATTAAATACTTCCCAGGAGTGGATGACGAGCGAATTGAGAGTGTATGGGTCAGGATCAAGGGACAGGCTGGCAGGGGTGACACTGTTGTGGGCGTCTGTTACAGGCCACCAGATCAGGCTGAGGAAGTTGATGAGGCCTTCTATGGGCAGTTGAGAGTGGCCTCACAGTCACAGGCCCTGGTTGTTGTGGGTGATTTTAACTTTCCTGATGTTTGCTGGAAGGACCATTCAGCCAGCCAGCCACAGTCCAGGAGGTTCCTCCAGTGCATTGGTGATAACTTCCTCATGCAGATGGTGGAGGAGCCGACTAGGAGAGGTGCACTGCTGGATCTCATCCTCACTAACAAGGAGGGTCTGGTTGAAGCAGTAAAGGTTGAGGGCTGCCTGGGTTGCAGTGACCACGAGATGGTGGAGTTCAGCATCTTGGGTGGCAGGAACAGAATAGCAAGTAGAATTGCAACCCTGGACTTTAGCAGGGCTAACTTTGGCCTTTTCAAGCAATTGCTGGGGGAAATCCCATGGGCAAGACTGCTTGAAGGAAAAGGGGCCCAAGATAGCTGGATTGCATTCAGAGATTGCTTCTTCCACGCTCAGGATCAGAGCATCCCCACACGCAGGAAGTCAAGGAAGGGAGCCAGGAGGCCTGCGTGGTTGAATAGGGATCTGTTGGGTATGCTCAAGCAGAAGAGAGGAGTTTACAGGTCACAGAAGCAGGGGCTGGCCACTGGGGAAGATTATAAGGCTGCTGTTAGAGGATGTAGGAAGGCAGCTAGGATAGCCAAGGCCTCCTTAGAATTACAGCTGGTGAGAGGGGTCAAGGACAGCAAAAAGAACTTTTTCAAATGCATAGCAGATAAAACTAATACCAGGGGCAATGTAGGCCCACTGGTGAATGGGCTGGGTGCCCTGGTGGCAGAAGGTAGAGAGAAGGCAGAATTACTGAATGCCTTCTTTATCTCTGTCTACACTGACGGAGGCTGTCCTGGGGAGCCCTGTACCCCTGAGACACCGGATGAAGCCAGGTCAATGGAGGAGTTTGCTTTAGTCGATGAGGACTGGGTTAGAGAGCAATGAAATAGTCTGGACATCCATAAATCAATGGGTCCAGATGGGATGCATCAGCGGGTGCTGAGGGAGCTGGCTGAAGTCATTGCTGGACCACTCTCCAACATCTTTGCCAAGTCTTGGGAAACGGGGGAGGTGCCCAAGGATTGGAGGAAAGCAAATGTCACTCCGGTCTTCAAAAAGGGCAAGAAGGAGGACCCGGGTAATTATAGACCGGTCAGCCTCACCTCTGTCCCTGGGAAAGTAATGGAACAGCTTATCCTTGGTGCCATCTCAAGGCATATCAAGGATAAGAGGGTTATTAGGGGGAGTCAGCATGGCTTTACCAAGGGTAAGTCATGCTTGACCAACCTCATAGCCTTTTATGAGAATGTAACAAGGTGGATGGATGATGGCAGAGCGGTGGATGTGGTCTACCTTGACTTCAGCAAAGCCTTTGACACAGTCTCCCACAGCATCCTCACAGCTAAGTTGAGGAGGTGTGGTCTAGACAATAGATTAGTGAGGTGGGTTGCAAACTGGCTTAAGGAGAGAAGCCAGAGAGTGGTAGTCAATGGTGCGGAATCTAGTTGGAGGCCAGTATCTAGTGGAGTGCCTCAGGGGTCAGTACTGGGGCCAATATTATTCAATATATTCATTAACGATTTAGATGAGGGAATAGAGTGTACTATCAGCAAGTTTGCTGATGACACTAAGCTGGGAGGAGTGGCTGACACGCCAGAAGGCTGTGCTGCCATCCAGCGGGACCTGGACAGGCTGGAGAGTTGGGCGGGGAATAACCTAATGAAATTTAAAAAGGGAAAGTGTAGAGTCCTGCATCTGGGCAGGAACAACCCCAGGTTCCAGTATAGGTTGGGAAATTACATATTAGAGAGCACTGTAGAGGAAAGGGACCTGGGGGTCCTGGTGGACAGCAGGATGACCATGAGCCAGCACTGTGCCCTTGTGGCAAGGAAGGCCAATGGCATCCTGGGGTGTATTACAAGGGGCGTGGTTAGTAGATCGAGAGAGGTCCTCCTTCCCCTCTACTCCACCCTGGTGAGACCCCATCTGGAATATTGTGTCCAGTTCTAGGCCCCTCAGTTCTAGAAGGACAGGGAACTGCTGGAGAGGGTCCAGAGTAGGGCAATGAAGATGATTAAGGGAGTGGAGCACCTCCCTTATGAAGAAAGGCTGAGGGAGCTGGGTCTCGTTAGTTTCGATAAGAGGAGACTAAGGGGGGACCATATTAATGTTTATAAATGTATAAAGGGTGAGTGCCATGAGGATGGAGCCAGGCTCTTCTCGGTGGCAAACAATGATAGGAAAAGGGGTAATGGGATCAGGCTGGAACACAAGAGGTTCCACTTAAATTTGAGAAAAAACTTCTCAGTAAAGGTGACAGAGCACTGGAACAGGCTGCCTAGGGAGGTTGCATAGTCTCCTTCTCTGGAGACATTCAAAACCCGCCTGGACATGTTCCTGTGTGACCTCACTTAGGCATTCCTGCTCCAGCAGGGGGATTGGACTAGATGATCTTTTGAGGTCCGTTCCAATCCCAAACATACGATGATACTGTGATACTGTGATCCCTGCACCAAAACACCATGACTCAGCCTAAGGAGATCTGCAGCTTATTTTTTTGTACTGCCAGCAGATTGTGAAAGTACAGTATAAAAACCATCCTTATGGAGAGATCTTCGTATTTTAGGCTTAGTCTAAGTGTCCCAAGTAGCTGGAGTTTTTGCTTGGGCCTAATCCATAAGGTCTTTTGGCTTTCCTCCTCGTCTGAAGACGAATGTGCTAGAAACTATAAAGCAAAAAAATGTCCTGCAGCCTAGCCTTGCCTTGCCTGTCCTTGCCTGTCGTTGCCTGTCCTTGCCTTGCCTTATTTCCTTCTCATCCTGTTTTCTGTCCCATCCTCTCTCACTAACCCCTCGTCTGGCTGCATGTCTCTTCTTTCCTTTTCTCTCACTCTCCTGCTTCCTGCCTCTTTCCTTTCAATTCCTCCATCTCACTCCTGCAGCCCAACACTACTTTTTATTCTTCCTTCCCTTTCTCCTGCTCCCTTCGCTTTCTCCCTCTGTCCCATATCTTTCTTCCCGACTTGTCTGTTGGAGACTTTGGGCCACTTTGTCCCCAAGTCTGGGCATGGTTTGACCAGTTTTCAGAGGCCTGGCTGGTGACAGCAGGGACAGCAGGCAGTGACGGGCCCGGGGCTGACAGGCTCCCCCTCCCCTAGGGGGCGCTCGGCTGCCACACCCAGCTGACATAGAACCTTTGTCACAATGCCCGCTACCGTGGCGAGGATGCGGTGACTCTGCACACACTCTCCAGGGGTGTTTGTGACACACATGCTGTCCAATGGTGTTTTTGACACACATGCTGTCCAGTGGGGTTTGTGACACACACACTGTCCAATGGGGATTGTGACACACACACTATCTCATGGGCTTTGTGACGCACATGCTGTCCAATGGGTTTTGTGAACACACACACTCTCCAGGGTGGTTTGTGACACACAGTCTGTCCAATGGGGGTTGTGACACACACGCTGTCCAATGGGGTTTGTGACACACACGCTGTCCAGTGGGGTTTGTGACACACACATGCTATCCAATGGGGTTCGTGACACACACACTTTTCAATGTGTTTTGTGACACACACACGCTATCCAATGGGGTTTGTGACACATAAACTTTCCAATGGTGTTTGTGACACACACACTGTCCAATGGGGTTTGTGACACACACTCTGTCCAATGGGGTTTGTGACACACGTGCTGTCCAGGTGAGTTCGTGACACACACGCTGTCCAGTGGGATTTGTGACACACACACTGTCCCATAGGATTTGTGACACTCACATGCTATCCAGAGGGGTTTGTGACACATAAACTTTCCAACGGGGTTTGTGACGCACACAGTCTGTCCAATGGTGCTTGTGAAACGCATACTGTCCAATGGGGATTGTGACACACACACGCTGTCCAATGGGATTTGTGACACTCTCGAGGGTTAAGATTGCGGGGTGACAATAAAACCCTGGCAGATCCCCCACTTCCCACTCCCTCTTCCCCCTTTCCACTAAGGAGAGGCGATTGGGAGGAAAAGAAGGACAGAGTGAAGAGAGTTGGAAAATATTAAAGATGTTTTACTAATGCTACTAATAAGAATAGAGAAAATAATACAAAATATACAAAAGCAATCTTGAAAGTCTCAGCAACTGCAGAGTCGGCAACCAAAGTCCTGGATTAGACTCTGCAGCCAATCGGAGCTGGATTCAGTCTCTCACTAGGCCTCAGTTCGCAGGGACGACTAGTAAGGTCCTCTTCTAATGTTGGCCAGAAGCATAAGGGAAAAGGGACAAAGGGACGAGATCCTCGTGATCTCCCACTTTATATGAAGTATTCACGTGAATGGGATGTTATACACAGTTGGTCAGTTTCTTGGTCACTTCCTTCTCGTCGCCCCTCTCGCGAGATGTACATCCCTGCTTATCAATAGGTTTGCATTCCGTTGCTAGGTTTACCAAAACATGTGTCTGGTTCTCCAGGAAAATGCAGTTAATATGAAGGCTTTAGCTGACAGGCAAATTCACTAAAAGAGAAACTTGTTTTTAGCAAAAACAGGACATTCCACCCCTTATAATATGCCATTCACTGAATGCTTAAACCTTATCAATACAATCTATCAATACAATCTAATTAATCACTACAACTATATATATATATATACATATGTACGTATATACACAGGAGTAATTAATCAGTGGACCATCCTTTAAAAAGTTCATTAAGTTCATTTTGTCACGACAGGAAAAATGGTACAGGTGCATCTCATGACCACTGTTTGTGGGTTAAAGACATCAACTTCGAAGAAGTTGTCAGGCGCCACTCGAAGAAGCTAGCTCTGGTTTCATCATCACTGTCTTGATCTGGAAGACACTTATTAAACACTGTTAGTATGACAATTCACATCATGCAGTTCAGTATTGCATATTTTCACCTAAACTCAAATCCCCTTGAGGCACACACCGAACTTCTCCATCCTTGAGCATCACCCACCAGGTGCTGCCAGGTCCCTGGGCAAAAACAATCCCAGGAATGGGCTTGCCTTTGCCTGAGACAGGAGTAACCCAGACTGCCTTTCCTAACATGTTTTTCATGCGTACTACAGGGACTTTATCTCCTTCTACAGTCCGTAGAATTTCTGATTGGGCAGGCCCGGCTCGATTGGTTGATCCCCTGGTGTTGACCAACCAAGTGGCTTTTGCTAAATGTGAACCCCAGTTTTTAAAGGTTCCACCACCAAGTGCCTTTAGTGTAGTTTTTAGCAAACCATTGTACCTTTCAATTTTCCCAGAGGCTGGTGCATGATATGGAATATGATATACCCACTCAATACCATGTTCTTTGGCCCAATTGTCTATAAGACTGTTTTTGAAATGAGTACCGTTGTCTGATTCAATTCTTTCTGGCGTACCGTGTCGCCAAAGGACTTGTTTTTCAAGGCCCAGGATAGTATTTCGGGCTGTAGCATGAGGTACGGCATATGTTTCCAACCATCCAGTGGTTGCTTCCACCATTGTAAGTACATAACGCTTATCTTGACGTGTTTGTGGAAGTGTAATATAATCAATCTGCCAAGCTTCTCCATACTTATACTTTAACCATCGCCCCCCATACTCTGCAGGCTTTAACCGTTTCGCTTGTTTGATTTCGGCGCAAGTCTCGCATTCATGAATAACCTGTGAAATAGTGTCCATAGTTAAATCCACCCCTCGATCGCGAGCCCATTTATATGTTGCATCTCTACCTTGATGCCCTGAAGCATCATGGGCCCACCAAGCTAGGAAAAGTTCACCTTTATGTTGCCAGTCCAAGTCCACCTCAGCTACTTTAATCTTAGCAGCTTGATCCGCTTGCTGGTTGTTTAGATGTTCCTCAGTGGCTCGACTTTTAGGCACATGAGCATCTACATGCCGAACTTTCACAGGCAGGCTCTCTAGCCGAGCAGCAATGTCTTGCCACAGTGTGGCAGCCCAAATGGGTTCACCTCTGCGCTGCCAGTTGCTTTTCTTCCATTGCTGTAGCCACCCCCACAAGGCATTTGCTACCATCCATGAGTCAGCGTAGAGATAAAGTATTGGCCACTTCTCTCGTTCAGCAGTGTCCAAAGCCAGCTGGAAGGCTTTCACTTCTGCAAATTGACTAGATTCACCTTGTCCTTCAGTGGCTTCTGTAACTTGTCGTGTGGGACTCCACACAGCAGCTTTCCACCTTCGATGTTTTCCTACAAGACGACAGGATCCATCTGTGAACAGTGCATACTGCTTATCAGTCTCTGAAAGAGTATTATACGGTGGTGCTTCTTCAGCACGTTTTACTTCCTCCTCTGGAGACATCCCGGAGTCTTTACTTTCTGGAGAGTCTGTAATCACTTCTAAGATCCCTGGGCAATTGGGACTTCCAATTCGAGCTTGTTGCGTGATCAATGCAATCCGTTTACTCCACGTAACTTCGGTTGCATGATGTGGATAGGGAACCGCCCCTTTGAACATCCAACTCAGCACCGGCAGTCGAGGTGCCAGGAGGAGCTGTGCTTCAGTACCGATCACTTCTGAAGCAGCTCGAACTCCTTCATATGCTGCTAGTATCTCTTTTTCAGTTGGAGTATAGTTAGCCTCAGATCCTTTGTATCCTCGACTCCAAAAACCTAAGGGTCGACCTCGGGTTTCTCCTGGTGCTTTCTGCCAGAGGCTCCAGGTAAGTCCATTATCTCCGGCTGCGGTGTAGAGCACATTTTTAACATCTAGTCCAGTCTGAACTGGTCCAAGGGCCACCGCATGAGTTATCTCACGCTTAATTTGTTCAAAGGCTTGTCGTTGTTCAGGGCCCCACTCAAATTGGTTCTTTTTACGAGTCACTCGATAGAGAGGGCTCACAATCTGGCTGTAGTCAGGATTATGCGTTCTCCAAAAACCTACAACGCCCAAGAAAGTCTGTGTCTCCTTTTTATTAGTAGGTGGAGACATTGCTGCAATTTTGTTGATCACATCCATTGCGATCTCATGACGGCCATCTTGCCATTTTATTCCTAAAAACTGTATCTCTCGTGCAGGTCCCTTGACCTTGCTTCGTTTTATGGCAAAACCAGCATCCAAAAGAATCTGAATTATTCTCTCACCTTTCTCGAAGACTTCTTTCGCTGTGTCGCCCCATACAATGATGTCATCAATATACTGCAAGTGTTCTGGAGCTTTACCTTGCTCCAGCGTGGTCTGGATCAGTCCATGGCAGATGGTAGGACTGTGTTTCCACCCCTGGGGCAAGCGATTCCACGTGTACTGGATGCCGCTCCAGGTGAAAGCAAACTGCGGCCTGCACTCTGCTGCTACAGGAATAGAGAAAATGCATTAATAATGTCAATTGTAGCATACCACTTAGCTGCCTTTGACTCCAGTTCAAATTGCTGTTCTAGCATGTCAGGCACAGCAGCACTCAGTGGTGGTGTAACTTCATTCAGGCCACGATAGTCTACAGTTAGTCTCCACTCGTCACTAGACTTACGCACTGGCCAGATTGGGCTGTTAAAAGGTGAGCGAGTCTTACTGATCACACCCTGGCTTTCCAATTGACAGATCAACTTCTGGATCGGAATCAAAGAGTCTCGGTTGGTGCGATATTGCCGGCGATGCACCGTTGTGGTAGCAATTGGCACCTGCTGATCGTCAACCATCAGCAGTCCTACAACAGAAGGATCATCTGAAAGACCAGGCAAATCAGACAGCTGTTCAATTTTCTCAGTGTCCACAGCTGCTATACCAAATGCCCACCTATACCCTTTTGGGTCCTTAAAATACCCTCTCCTGAGGTAGTCTATGCCAAGGATGCACGGAGCATCTGGACCAGTCACAATGGGATGCTTTTGCCAGTTTTTTCCGGTTAGGCTCATTTCAGCCTCTACAACAGTCAGTTCCTGGGATCCCCCAGTCACTCCAACAATATTGATGGATTGCGTTCCTTTATAATTAGAAGGAATTATTGTGCACTGTGCACCAGTGTCCACTAAAGCTTTGTACTCCTGGGGGTGTGTTGTACCAGGCCATCGTATTTGTACAGTCCAATAAACTCTGTTATCCCTTTCCTCCACCTGGTTGGAGGCAGGGCACCTCTAATTTCTGTTTTGCACAGTCTCTGGGTGTGAATTAGAGGTTCCTTCAAGAGCATCAGAATCTCTTCTGCTCCTTTTGTAAACTGGAGCAGCCACTTTCCTAGGAGTTCTTCCTTTTATCTCACGTACTTGTTCTTGAAGTTCTGAGGTAGGCCTTCCATGCCACTTATTCATGTTTTCTCCCTGCTCATGTAGGAAGAACCACAGTGGAGCTCTTTTTGTGGGCTGCCTCTGTCCTCTCTCTCCCAAGATTGGAAACACCTTTTCCTAATAGCTGAAACATAGGTTTGTGCAGGTCGTGAATGGTATGTGTCTTCTCTGAGTTCTTTGATTTATTGCAATATCTTTTCAAACTGGTCACAAGATTTTTCACACAGTTTCTCTACAGCAGAGACACAAGCCCGTAGAGAACCAGCAAGGCTGTCCTCAAAGTTCTGAAGCTGCTCAATCACTTCATTAATCTCTTGTAGACCTCCAGCTGACCAGACCATTCTTGCCACAGACTCTCCAGGGGTATTTGTGACACACACACTGTCCAGTGGGTATTATGACACACACACTCTGTCCAATGGGGATTGTGACACACACAAATTCTGTCCAATGGGGTTGGTGACACACAAACTGTCCAATGGGGTTTGTGACACACACGATGTCCAATGGGGATTATGACACACACACGATGTCCAATGGTGTTTGTGACACGGATGCTGTCCAATGTCGTTTGTTACAGACACACTCTACAGGGGGGATTGTGACACAGACACTGTTCAATGGCAATTGTAACACACACGGTGTCCAATGCGGTTTGTGACACACAGGCTGTCCAGGTGTGTTTGTGACACACACGCTGTCCAACGGAGTTTGTGACACACACAGTGTCCAATGGGTATTATGACACACACACTCTGTCCAAAGGGGTTTGTGACACACACACTGTTCAATGGGTTTTGTGACACACACACGCTGTCCAATGGGGATTGTGACACACACACTGTACAGGCGGTTTGTGACACACCCTCTGTCCATTTTGGTTTTGTGACACACACACTGTCCAATGGGGACTGTGAGATACACACGCTGTCCAATGGGTTTTGTGACACAAACACTATCCAATGGGGTTTGTGACCCAGACGCTGTCCAATGGGGACAGTGACACACACACGGTGTCCAATGGTGTTTGTGAAACGCATGCTGTCCAATGGTGTTTGTGACACACACACTGTCCATAGGGGTTTGTGACACACACGCTGTCCAATGGGGATTGTGACACACACACGCTGTCCAATGGTGTTTGTGACTCGGATTCTGTCCAATGGGGTTTGTGACACACACACTGTCCAATGGGGTTTGTGACACACACTCTGTCCAATGGGGTTTGTGACACACACACTGTCCAATGGGGATTGTAACACACACACGCTGACCAATGGGGTTTGTGACACACACACTGTCCAATGGGGTTTGTGACACACACACGCTGTCCGATGGTGTTTCTGAACACGCATGGTTTCCAATGGGTCTTGTGACACACACACTGTCCATGGGGGATTGTGACACACACAAACTCTGTCCAATGGGGTTGGTAATACACAAACTGTCCAATGGGGTTTGTGACACAGACACTGTCCAATGGGGATTGTGACACACACACTGTACAGGGGGGTTAGTGACACACACACTGTCCAATTGGGTTTTTGACACACACACTGTCTAGGGGGGTCTGTGCCGCACTTGCTGTCCAATGTGGTTTGTGACACACAGGCTGTCCAGTGTGGTTTGTGAAACACACGCTGTCCAAAGGGGTTTGTGACACACAAAATGTCAAGGTGGGTTTGTTACACACACACTGTTAAAAGGGGTTTGTAACACACACGATGTCCAATGATGTTTCTGACACGCATGCTGTGCAATGGTGTTTGTGACACGGATGCTTTTCAATGAGGTTTGTTACACACACACTCTCCAGGGGGGTTTGTGACACAGACACTGTCCAAGGGGGATTGTGACAGACACGTTTTCCAATGGGGCATGTGACACACACACTGTCCTGGGGGGTTTGTGACACACACGCTGTCCAATGTGGTTCGTGACACAGAGACTCTCCAGGGGTATTTGTGACACACACGCTGTCCAGAGGGGTTTGTGACACACACACCGTCCAATGGGTATTATGACACACACACTCCGTCCACTTGGGTTTGTGACACACACACTGCCCAATGGGTATTATGACACACACACTCTGTCCAATGGGGTTTGTGACACACACACTGTACAGGGGGTTTGTGACACACCTTCTGTCCATTTTGGTTTTGTGACCCAGACGCTGTCCAATGGGGACAGTGACACACACACGCTGTCCAATGGGTTTTGTGACACGTATGCTGTCCAACGGTGTTTGTGACACACACACTGTCCAGAGGGGCTTGTGACACACACGCTGTCCAGTATGGTTTGTGAAACACACGCTGTCCAAAGGGGTTTGTGACACACAAACTGTCAAGGTGGGTTTGTGACACACACACTGTTCAAAGGGGTTTGTGACACACACGCTGTCCAATGGGGATTGTGACACACACACGGTGTCCAATGGTGTTTGTGACACAGATTCTGTCCAATGGGGTTTGCGGCACACACGCTGTCCAATGGTGTTTGTGACTCGGATGCTGTCCAATGGGGTTTGTGACACACACTCTGTCCAATGGGGTTTGTGACACACACACGCTGTCCAACTGGGATTGTGACACACACACGCTGTCCAATGGGGTTTGTGACACACACTGTCCAATGGCGTTTGTGACACACAGGCTGTCCAATGGGGTTTGTGACACACACACTCTGTCCGATGGTGTTTGTGACACGCATGGTTTCCAATGGATCTTGTGACACAGACACTGTCCAGGGGGCTTTGTGACACACACGCTGTCCAATGGGATTTGTGACACACACACGCTGTCCAATGGTGTTTCTGACTCAGATACTTTTCAAAGGGGTTTGTTACAGGCACAATGTCTGGGGGGGTTTGTGACACAGACACTGTCCAATGGGGATTGTCATACACACACTGTCCAGGGGGTTTTGTGACACACACGCTGTCCAATGGGGATTGTGACATACACACGTTGTCCATTGGTGTTTGTGACACGGTTTCTGTCCAATGGGGATTGTGGCACACACGCTGTCCCGCGGGGTTCGTGACACACACATTGTCCAATGGGGTTAGTGACATACACACTTTCCTTTGGTTCTGTGACACACACAGAATACCAATGGGGTTTGTGACACACACACTGTCTAATGGTGTTTGTGAAACACACACGCTTTCCAATGGTGTATGTGACATGCATGCTGTCCAATGGGGTTTGTGACACACACACTGTCCAGGGGGGGGGTTGTGACACACACACTGTCCAATAGGGTTGTGACAGAAATACGCAAACCGATGGGGTTTGTGACACACACACTATTCAATGGGGTTTGTGACATACACACGCTATCCAATGGAGTTTGTGACATACACACTTTCCAAAGGGGTTTCTGACACACACACGCTGTCCAATGTTGTTTGTGACACACACGCTGTCAAATGGGGTTTGTGACACACATACTGTCTATGGGGGATTGTGACATACACACAGTGTCTAATGGTGTTTCTGACACAGATACTTTTGAATGGGGTTTGTTACACACACAATGTCTAGGGGGGTTTGTGACACAGACACTGTCCAATGGGATTGTGACACACACACTGTCCAGGGGGGTTTGTGACACACACACTGCCCAATGGGGGTTGTGACACACACACTGTCTAGGGGGGACTGTGACACACACGCTGTCCAATGTGGTTGGTGACACACAGGCTGTCCAATGGGGTTTGTGACACACACACGGTGTCCAATGGTGTTTGTGACACGGATGCTTTTCAATGGGGTTTGTTACACACACACTCTCCAGGGGGGTTTGTGACACAGACACTGTCCAAGGGGGATTGTGACAGACACGTTTTCCAATGGGGCATGTGACACACACACTGTCCTGGGGGGTTTGTGACACACACGCTGTCCAGAGGGGTTTGTGACACACACACTGTCCAATGGGTATTATGACACACACACACTGTACAGGGGGTTTGTGACACAGTCTCTGTCCATTGTGGTTTTGTGATACACACCCTGTCCAATGGGGACTGTGACACACACACGCTGTCCAATGGTGTTTTTGACACAGATGCTGTCCAATGGTGTTTGTGACACACACACTGTGCAGAGGGGTTTTGTGACACACACACGCTGTTCAATGGGGTTTGTGACATACACACGCTATCCAATGGCGTTTGTGACATACACACTTTCCAGTGGGGTGTCTGACACACACGCGCTGTCCAATGTTGTTTGTGAGACACACACACTGTCCAATGGGGATTGTGACACACACACGCTGTCCAATGGGGTTTGTGACACACACGCTGTCCAGGGGGGGGGTTGTGACACACACACTGTCCAATAGGGTTGTGACAGAAATACGCAAACCGATGGGGTTTGTGACACACACACTATTCAATGGGGTTTGTGACATACACACGCTATCCAATGGAGTTTGTGACATACACACTTTCCAAAGGGGTTTCTGACACACACACGCTGTCCAATGTTGTTTGTGACACACACGCTGTCAAATGGGGTTTGTGACACACATACTGTCTATGGGGGATTGTGACATACACACAGTGTCTAATGGTGTTTCTGACACAGATACTTTTGAATGGGGTTTGTTACACACACAATGTCTAGGGGGGTTTGTGACACAGACACTGTCCAATGGGATTGTGACACACACACTGTCCAGGGGGGTTTGTGACACACACACTGCCCAATGGGGGTTGTGACACACACACTGTCTAGGGGGGTCTGTGACACACACGCTGTCCAATGTGGTTTGTGACACACATGCTGTCCAATGGGGTTTGTGACACACACACGGTGTCCAATGGTGTTTGTGACACGGATGCTTTTCAATGGGGTTTGTTACACACACACTCTCCAGGGGGGTTTGTGACACAGACACTGTTCAAGGGGGATTGTGACAGACACGTTTTCCAATGGGGCATGTGACACACACACTGTCCTGGGGGGTTTGTGACACACACGCTGTCCAATGTGGTTCGTGACACAGAGACTCTCCAGGGGTATTTGTGACACACACGCTGTCCAGAGGGGTTTGTGACACACACACCGTCCAATGGGTATTATGACACACACACTCCGTCCACTTGGGTTTGTGACACACACACTGTCCAATGGGTATTATGACACACACACTCTGTCCAATGGGGTTTGTGACACACACACTGTACAGGGGGTTTGTGACACACCTTCTGTCCATTTTGGTTTTGTGACCCAGACGCTGTCCAATGGGGACAGTGACACACACACGCTGTCCAATGGGTTTTGTGACACGCATGCTGTCCAACGGTGTTTGTGACACACACACTGTCCAGAGGGGCTTGTGACACACACGCTGTCCAGTGTGGTTTGTGAAACACACGCTGTCCAAAGGGGTTTGTGACACACAAACTGTCAAGGTGGGTTTGTGACACACACACTGTTCAAAGGGGATTGTGACACACACACGGTGTCCAATGGTGTTTGTGAACACAGATTCTGTCCAATGGGGTTTGCGGCACACACGCTGTCCAATGGTGTTTGTGACTCGGATGCTGTCCAATGGGGTTTGTGACACACACTCTGTCCAATGGGGTTTGTGACACACACACGCTGTCCAACTGGGATTGTGACACACACACGCTGTCCAATGGGGTTTGTGACACACACTGTCCAATGGCGTTTGTGACACACAGGCTGTCCAATGGGGTTTGTGACACACACACTCTGTCCGATGGTGTTTGTGACACGCATGGTTTCCAATGGGTCTTGTGACACAGACACTGTCCAGGGGGCTTTGTGACACACATGCTGTCCAATGGGATTTGTGACACACACACGCTGTCCAATGGTGTTTCTGACTCAGATACTTTTCAAAGGGGTTTGTTACAGGCACAATGTCTGGGGGGGTTTGTGACACAGACACTGTCCAATGGGGATTGTCATACACACACTGTCCAGGGGGGTTTGTGACACACACACTGCCCAATGGGGGTTGTGACACACACACTGTCTAGGGGGGACTGTGACACACACGCTGTCCAATGTGGTTGGTGACACACAGGCTGTCCAATGGGGTTTGTGACACACACACGGTGTCCAATGGTGTTTGTGACACGGATGCTTTTCAATGGGGTTTGTTACACACACACTCTCCAGGGGGGTTTGTGACACAGACACTGTCCAAGGGGGATTGTGACAGACACGTTTTCCAATGGGGCATGTGACACACACACTGTCCTGGGGGGTTTGTGACACACACGCTGTCCAGAGGGGTTTGTGACACACACACTGTCCAATGGGTATTATGACACACACACACTGTACAGGGGGTTTGTGACACAGTCTCTGTCCATTGTGGTTTTGTGATACACACCCTGTCCAATGGGGACTGTGACACACACACGCTGTCCAATGGTGTTTTTGACACAGATGCTGTCCAATGGTGTTTGTGACACACACACTGTGCAGAGGGGTTTTGTGACACACACACGCTGTTCAATGGGGTTTGTGACATACACACGCTATCCAATGGCGTTTGTGACATACACACTTTCCAGTGGGGTGTCTGACACACACGCGCTGTCCAATGTTGTTTGTGAGACACACACACTGTCCAATGGGGATTGTGACACACACACGCTGTCCAATGGGGTTTGTGACACACACGCTGTCCAGGGGGGGGGTTGTGACACACACACTGTCCAATAGGGTTGTGACAGAAATACGCAAACCGATGGGGTTTGTGACACACACACTATTCAATGGGGTTTGTGACATACACACGCTATCCAATGGAGTTTGTGACATACACACTTTCCAAAGGGGTTTCTGACACACACACGCTGTCCAATGTTGTTTGTGACACACACGCTGTCAAATGGGGTTTGTGACACACATACTGTCTATGGGGGATTGTGACATACACACAGTGTCTAATGGTGTTTCTGACACAGATACTTTTGAATGGGGTTTGTTACACACACAATGTCTAGGGGGGTTTGTGACACAGACACTGTCCAATGGGATTGTGACACACACACTGTCCAGGGGGGTTTGTGACACACACACTGCCCAATGGGGGTTGTGACACACACACTGTCTAGGGGGGTCTGTGACACACACGCTGTCCAATGTGGTTTGTGACACACAGGCTGTCCAATGGTGTTTGTGACACACACACGGTGTCCAATGGTGTTTGTGACACGGATGCTTTTCAATGGGGTTTGTTACACACACACTCTCCAGGGGGGTTTGTGACACAGACACTGTCCAAGGGGGATTGTGACAGACACGTTTTCCAATGGGGCATGTGACACACACACTGTCCTGGGGGGTTTGTGACACACACGCTGTCCAGAGGGGTTTGTGACACACACACTGTCCAATGGGTATTATGACACACACACACTGTACAGGGGGTTTGTGACACAGTCTCTGTCCATTGTGGTTTTGTGATACACACCCTGTCCAATGGGGACTGTGACACACACACGCTGTCCAATGGTGTTTTTGACACAGATGCTGTCCAATGGTGTTTGTGACACACACACTGTGCAGAGGGGTTTTGTGACACACACACGCTGTTCAATGGGGTTTGTGACATACACACGCTATCCAATGGCGTTTGTGACATACACACTTTCCAGTGGGGTGTCTGACACACACGCGCTGTCCAATGTTGTTTGTGAGACACACACACTGTCCAATGGGGATTGTGACACACACACGCTGTCCAATGGGGTTTGTGACACACACGCTGTCCAGGGGGGGGGTTGTGACACACACACTGTCCAATAGGGTTGTGACAGAAATACGCAAACCGATGGGGTTTGTGACACACACACTATTCAATGGGGTTTGTGACATACACACGCTATCCAATGGAGTTTGTGACATACACACTTTCCAAAGGGGTTTCTGACACACACACGCTGTCCAATGTTGTTTGTGACACACACGCTGTCAAATGGGGTTTGTGACACACATACTGTCTATGGGGGATTGTGACATACACACAGTGTCTAATGGTGTTTCTGACACAGATACTTTTGAATGGGGTTTGTTACACACACAATGTCTAGGGGGGTTTGTGACACAGACACTGTCCAATGGGATTGTGACACACACACTGTCCAGGGGGGTTTGTGACACACACACTGCCCAATGGGGGTTGTGACACACACACTGTCTAGGGGGGTCTGTGACACACACGCTGTCCAATGTGGTTTGTGACACACATGCTGTCCAATGGGGTTTGTGACACACACACGGTGTCCAATGGTGTTTGTGACACGGATGCTTTTCAATGGGGTTTGTTACACACACACTCTCCAGGGGGGTTTGTGACACAGACACTGTCCAAGGGGGATTGTGACAGACACGTTTTCCAATGGGGCATGTGACACACACACTGTCCTGGGGGGTTTGTGACACACACGCTGTCCAATGTGGTTCGTGACACAGAGACTCTCCAGGGGTATTTGTGACACACACGCTGTCCAGAGGGGTTTGTGACACACACACCGTCCAATGGGTATTATGACACACACACTCCGTCCACTTGGGTTTGTGACACACACACTGTCCAATGGGTATTATGACACACACACTCTGTCCAATGGGGTTTGTGACACACACACTGTACAGGGGGTTTGTGACACACCTTCTGTCCATTTTGGTTTTGTGACCCAGACGCTGTCCAATGGGGACAGTGACACACACACGCTGTCCAATGGGTTTTGTGACACGCATGCTGTCCAACGGTGTTTGTGACACACACACTGTCCAGAGGGGCTTGTGACACACACGCTGTCCAGTGTGGTTTGTGAAACACACGCTGTCCAAAGGGGTTTGTGACACACAAACTGTCAAGGTGGGTTTGTGACACACACACTGTTCAAAGGGGATTGTGACACACACACGGTGTCCAATGGTGTTTGTGAACACAGATTCTGTCCAATGGGGTTTGCGGCACACACGCTGTCCAATGGTGTTTGTGACTCGGATGCTGTCCAATGGGGTTTGTGACACACACTCTGTCCAATGGGGTTTGTGACACACACACGCTGTCCAACTGGGATTGTGACACACACACGCTGTCCAATGGGGTTTGTGACACACACTGTCCAATGGCGTTTGTGACACACAGGCTGTCCAATGGGGTTTGTGACACACACACTCTGTCCGATGGTGTTTGTGACACGCATGGTTTCCAATGGGTCTTGTGACACAGACACTGTCCAGGGGGCTTTGTGACACACATGCTGTCCAATGGGATTTGTGACACACACACGCTGTCCAATGGTGTTTCTGACTCAGATACTTTTCAAAGGGGTTTGTTACAGGCACAATGTCTGGGGGGGTTTGTGACACAGACACTGTCCAATGGGGATTGTCATACACACACTGTCCAGGGGGTTTTGTGACACACACGCTGTCCAATGGGGATTGTGACATACACACGTTGTCCATTGGTGTTTGTGACACGGTTTCTGTCCAATGGGGATTGTGGCACACACGCTGTCCAGCGGGGTTCGTGACACACACATTGTCCAATGGGGTTAGTGACATACACACTTTCCTTTGGTTCTGTGACACACACAGAATACCAATGGGGTTTGTGACACACACACTGTCTAATGGGGTTTGTGATACACACACGCTTTCCAATGGTGTATGTGACACGCATGCTGTCCAATGGGGTTTGTGACACACACACTGTCCAGGGGGGGGGTTGTGACACACACACTGTCCAATAGGGTTGTGACAGAAATACGCAAACCGATGGGGTTTGTGACACACACACTATTCAATGGGGTTTGTGACATACACACGCTATCCAATGGAGTTTGTGACATACACACTTTCCAAAGGGGTTTCTGACACACACACGCTGTCCAGTGTTGTTTGTGACACACACGCTGTCAAATGGGGTTTGTGACACACATACTGTCTATGGGGGATTGTGACATACACACAGTGTCTAATGGTGTTTCTGACACAGATACTTTTGAATGGGGTTTGTTACACACACAATGTCTAGGGGGGTTTGTGACACAGACACTGTCCAATGGGATTGTGACACACACACTGTCCAGGGGGGTTTGTGACACACACACTGCCCAATGGGGGTTGTGACACACACACTGTCTAGGGGGGTCTGTGACACACACGCTGTCCAATGTGGTTTGTGACACACATGCTGTCCAATGGTGTTTGTGACACACACACGGTGTCCAATGGTGTTTGTGACACGGATGCTTTTCAATGGGGTTTGTTACACACACACTCTCCAGGGGGGTTTGTGACACAGACACTGTCCAAGGGGGATTGTGACAGACACGTTTTCCAATGGGGCATGTGACACACACACTGTCCTGGGGGGTTTGTGACACACACGCTGTCCAATGTGGTTCGTGACACAGAGACTCTCCAGGGGTATTTGTGACACACACGCTGTCCAGAGGGGTTTGTGACACACACACCGTCCAATGGGTATTATGACACACACACTCCGTCCACTTGGGTTTGTGACACACACACTGTCCAATGGGTATTATGACAGACACACTCTGTCCAATGGGGTTTGTGACACACACACTGTACAGGGGGTTTGTGACACACCTTCTGTCCATTTTGGTTTTGTGACCCAGACGCTGTCCAATGGGGACAGTGACACACACACGCTGTCCAATGGGTTTTGTGACACGCATGCTGTCCAACGGTGTTTGTGACACACACACTGTCCAGAGGGGCTTGTGACACACACGCTGTCCAGTGTGGTTTGTGAAACACACGCTGTCCAAAGGGGTTTGTGACACACAAACTGTCAAGGTGGGTTTGTGACACACACACTGTTCAAAGGGGATTGTGACACACACACGGTGTCCAATGGTGTTTGTGAACACAGATTCTGTCCAATGGGGTTTGCGGCACACACGCTGTCCAATGGTGTTTGTGACTCGGATGCTGTCCAATGGGGTTTGTGACACACACTCTGTCCAATGGGGTTTGTGACACACACACGCTGTCCAACTGGGATTGTGACACACACACGCTGTCCAATGGGGTTTGTGACACACACTGTCCAATGGCGTTTGTGACACACAGGCTGTCCAATGGGGTTTGTGACACACACACTCTGTCCGATGGTGTTTGTGACACGCATGGTTTCCAATGGATCTTGTGACACAGACACTGTCCAGGGGGCTTTGTGACACACACGCTGTCCAATGGGATTTGTGACACACACACGCTGTCCAATGGTGTTTCTGACTCAGATACTTTTCAAAGGGGTTTGTTACAGGCACAATGTCTGGGGGGGTTTGTGACACAGACACTGTCCAATGGGGATTGTCATACACACACTGTCCAGGGGGTTTTGTGACACACACGCTGTCCAATGGGGATTGTGACATACACACGTTGTCCATTGGTGTTTGTGACACGGTTTCTGTCCAATGGGGATTGTGGCACACACGCTGTCCAGCGGGGTTCGTGACACACACATTGTCCAATGGGGTTAGTGACATACACACTTTCCTTTGGTTCTGTGACACACACAGAATACCAATGGGGTTTGTGACACACACACTGTCTAATGGGGTTTGTGATACACACACGCTTTCCAATGGTGTATGTGACACGCATGCTGTCCAATGGGGTTTGTGACACACACACTGTCCGGGGGGGGGTTGTGACACACACACTGTCCAATAGGGTTGTGACAGAAATACGCAAACCGATGGGGTTTGTGACACACACACTATTCAATGGGGTTTGTGACATACACACGCTATCCAATGGAGTTTGTGACATACACACTTTCCAAAGGGGTTTCTGACACACACACGCTGTCCAATGTTGTTTGTGACACACACGCTGTCAAATGGGGTTTGTGACACACATACTGTCTATGGGGGATTGTGACATACACACAGTGTCTAATGGTGTTTCTGACACAGATACTTTTTAATGGGGTTTGTTACACACACAATGTCTAGGGGGGTTTGTGACACAGACACTGTCCAATGGGATTGTGACACACACACTGTCCAGGGGGGTTTGTGACACACACACTGCCCAATGGGGGTTGTGACACACACACTGTCTAGGGGGGACTGTGACACACACGCTGTCCAATGTGGTTGGTGACACACAGGCTGTCCAATGGGGTTTGTGACACACACACGGTGTCCAATGGTGTTTGTGACACGGATGCTTTTCAATGGGGTTTGTTACACACACACTCTCCAGGGGGGTTTGTGACACAGACACTGTCCAAGGGGGATTGTGACAGACACGTTTTCCAATGGGGCATGTGACACACACACTGTCCTGGGGGGTTTGTGACACACACGCTGTCCAGAGGGGTTTGTGACACACACACTGTCCAATGGGTATTATGACACACACACACTGTACAGGGGGTTTGTGACACAGTCTCTGTCCATTGTGGTTTTGTGATACACACCCTGTCCAATGGGGACTGTGACACACACACGCTGTCCAATGGTGTTTTTGACACAGATGCTGTCCAGTGGTGTTTGTGACACACACACTGTGCAGAGGGGTTTTGTGACACACACACGCTGTTCAATGGGGTTTGTGACATACACACGCTATCCAATGGCGTTTGTGACATACACACTTTCCAGTGGGGTGTCTGACACACACGCGCTGTCCAATGTTGTTTGTGAGACACACACACTGTCCAATGGGGATTGTGACACACACACGCTGTCCAATGGGGTTTGTGACACACACGCTGTCCAGGGGGGGGGTTGTGACACACACACTGTCCAATAGGGTTGTGACAGAAATACGCAAACCGATGGGGTTTGTGACACACACACTATTCAATGGGGTTTGTGACATACACATGCTATCCAATGGAGTTTGTGACATACACACTTTCCAAAGGGGTTTCTGACACACACACGCTGTCCAATGTTGTTTGTGACACACACGCTGTCAAATGGGGTTTGTGACACACATACTGTCTATGGGGGATTGTGACATACACACAGTGTCTAATGGTGTTTCTGACACAGATACTTTTGAATGGGGTTTGTTACACACACAATGTCTAGGGGGGTTTGTGACACAGACACTGTCCAATGGGATTGTGACACACACACTGTCCAGGGGGGTTTGTGACACACACACTGCCCAATGGGGGTTGTGACACACACACTGTCTAGGGGGGTCTGTGACACACACGCTGTCCAATGTGGTTTGTGACACACATGCTGTCCAATGGGGTTTGTGACACACACACGGTGTCCAATGGTGTTTGTGACACGGATGCTTTTCAATGGGGTTTGTTACACACACACTCTCCAGGGGGGTTTGTGACACAGACACTGTCCAAGGGGGATTGTGACAGACACGTTTTCCAATGGGGCATGTGACACACACACTGTCCTGGGGGGTTTGTGACACACACGCTGTCCAATGTGGTTCGTGACACAGAGACTCTCCAGGGGTATTTGTGACACACACGCTGTCCAGAGGGGTTTGTGACACACACACCGTCCAATGGGTATTATGACACACACACTCCGTCCACTTGGGTTTGTGACACACACACTGTCCAATGGGTATTATGACAGACACACTCTGTCCAATGGGGTTTGTGACACACACACTGTACAGGGGGTTTGTGACACACCTTCTGTCCATTTTGGTTTTGTGACCCAGACGCTGTCCAATGGGGACAGTGACACACACACGCTGTCCAATGGGTTTTGTGACACGCATGCTGTCCAACGGTGTTTGTGACACACACACTGTCCAGAGGGGCTTGTGACACACACGCTGTCCAGTGTGGTTTGTGAAACACACGCTGTCCAAAGGGGTTTGTGACACACAAACTGTCAAGGTGGGTTTGTGACACACACACTGTTCAAAGGGGATTGTGACACACACACGGTGTCCAATGGTGTTTGTGAACACAGATTCTGTCCAATGGGGTTTGCGGCACACACGCTGTCCAATGGTGTTTGTGACTCGGATGCTGTCCAATGGGGTTTGTGACACACACTCTGTCCAATGGGGTTTGTGACACACACACGCTGTCCAACTGGGATTGTGACACACACACGCTGTCCAATGGGGTTTGTGACACACACTGTCCAATGGCGTTTGTGACACACAGGCTGTCCAATGGGGTTTGTGACACACACACTCTGTCCGATGGTGTTTGTGACACGCATGGTTTCCAATGGGTCTTGTGACACAGACACTGTCCAAGGGGGATTGTGACAGACACGTTGTCCAATGGGGTATGTGACACACACACTGTCCTGGGGGGTTTGTGACACACACGCTGTCCAGAGGGGTTTGTGACACACACACTGTCCAATGGGTATTATGACACACACACACTGTACAGGGGGTTTGTGACACAGTCTCTGTCCATTGTGGTTTTGTGATACACACCCTGTCCAATGGGGACTGACACACACACGCTGTCCAATGGTGTTTTTGACACAGATGCTGTCCAATGGTGTTTGTGACACACACACTGTGCAGAGGGGTTTTGTGACACACACACGCTGTTCAATGGGGTTTGTGACATACACACGCTATCTAATGGCGTTTGTGACATACACACTTTCCAAAGGGGTTTCTGACACACACACGCTGTCCAGTGTTGTTTGTGACACACACGCTGTCAAATGGGGTTTGTGACACACATACTGTCTATGGGGGATTGTGACATACACACAGTGTCTAATGGTGTTTCTGACACAGATACTTTTGAATGGGGTTTGTTACACACACAATGTCTAGGGGGGTTTGTGACACAGACACTGTCCAATGGGATTGTGACACACACACTGTCCAGGGGGGTTTGTGACACACACACTGCCCAATGGGGGTTGTGACACACACACTGTCTAGCGGGGTCTGTGACACACACGCTGTCCAATGTGGTTTGTGACACACAGGCTGTCCAATGGGGTTTGTGACACACACACGGTGTCCAATGGTGTTTGTGACACGGATGCTTTTCAATGGGATTTGTTACACACACACTGTCCAGTGGGGTTTGTGACACAGACACTGTCCAAGGGGGATTGTGACAGACACGTTGTCCAATGGGGTATGTGACACACACACTGTCCTGGGGGGTTTGTGACACACACGCTGTCCAGAGGGGTTTGTGACACACACACTGTCCAATGGGTATTATGACACACACACACTGTACAGGGGGTTTGTGACACAGTCTCTGTCCATTGTGGTTTTGTGATACACACCCTGTCCAATGGGGACTGACACACACACGCTGTCCAATGGTGTTTTTGACACAGATGCTGTCCAATGGTGTTTGTGACACACACACTGTGCAGAGGGGTTTTGTGACACACACACGCTGTTCAATGGGGTTTGTGACATACACACGCTATCCAATGGCGTTTGTGACATACACACTTTCCAATGGGGTGCCTGACACACACACGCTGTCCCATGTTGTTTGTGAAATACACACACTGTTTAATGGGGATTGTGACACACACACGCTGTCCAATGGGGTTTGTGACACACACACTGTCTAGGGGGGTCTATGACACACATGCTGTCCAATGTGGTTTGTGACACACACGCTGTCCAATGGGGATTGTGACACACACACGGTGTCCAATGGTGTTTGTGACACCGATGCTTTTCAATGGGGTTTGTTACACACACACTCTC